>NC_047513.1:29943839-29953839 GCF_902827115.2 Pseudochaenichthys georgianus | reverse complement strand
GTCACGTCACAGAATGTTAGTTTTGACTTTCATTTCCCTGGAAAAATTACTGTTGTTTTTCGCTTGAAAGCTTTGTGTGTGTCAAAAACCACTGATCCTACAATTCCCACAATGCAACACGGTAACGCTTTTTATTGGATTGTCACTGAGACACTGATTCTCAAACACAATCGGCAACAATGGCGGCTATTCTTCAAACGTGGAAGCTCTTTAGTTTTTGGATGTATGCGTAATCTCATAAAAAAATACAAAGTACTGTACTGTAGTAGAATTTTGAAGTACTTCAATACTGAGTATTCACAGTGTATGCTACTTTATACTTCATTCACAGGATATATTTTAATTTCAAACTACTGTACACCATTTGTGTAGTACACTATGTTAATATGTTAAGTAGATTGGTATATTAGAAGGTATGGGCCATTATGCATAAGGGTACTTTTACTTTTGGTACTTTAAGTACATTTTGATGCCGTACTTTTACTTCAGTAAGATTTTAAATGTAGGACTTTTACTCGTAACAAAGTTCTTTGAAAAAGTAGCATTGCTACTTCTGAGTTCTTCTTCCACTGTTTATATTGTTAAATTGCAGTTAAGCTTATTATAAACACATGTCCTCCTATATCTGGTACATTTGGGAGTACGTACAAATCAGATGGAAAAACAAGTTAAACACTTTTGAAAAGCCGCTGAAAAACCTCCATTAAAACCCTGCTTTCCTGTTTCTCTCCCGAAGTACTTCTTCCACCTCTGTCCATATCTCTGTGTTATGGGTCAGCCCGGAGACAGAGTGATTTTCAGCTCCTTACCCTGGGTATAGCCCCCCCCCCTCATCCAGTTGAAATACACACAGCCTGTTTGCGAAAGCATGGCACAAGGCGAGGGGGTTTAAAAGGACAATAACAAGAGATGATGACATGGGGTGTCACAGCAAACAGATGTAACCACAGATTATCCCTTAAATTCAAATTAATATGAGGTTAATCTAATAGATTGGTTGATGTAATCTACTTAACGTTACCACCCATTCTGTGTGCGGATTAATGGTCTTTTGTTTCAAAGCCCTGTGCCGTATAGCTTCACAATGGCCTCCATGTTTTAGACATGTGTGTATCTTGTGGTCCCTTCTCTGGCCATTTCAAAGCAGTCTGACTGAGATTTGGTGATCTAAATGGCAGTTAAATTAATTATAAATATATGTCTTACTATATCTGGTCAATTTGGGCATTAATCAGGACTTTCCTCTCTGAGAGTAAGTGTAATTCAGATGAAGAAACAAGTAAAAAAACAGTTGAATATGAGACGAAACATATATTTGTCTCCCCGCTTATGTTATATGGTATTTTGCTGTCGTTAGAGTTTTATCAAAGGGCTCAGCAAATTTCCAAAAATGCTGGATCCAAACTATTACATTTGATAGCATTAACATTTACGGGCAGAAAAAGCAACAACAAGTACAGTAATACATGTTTGAAGGGTCACTTCTGTGATTAAGTACTTCACTCTCTCTCTTAACGTTGGGGAGTTCACGTTAGACAGGTTGAAAAGGGAAATGGTTGTTATTGTTTAGGTTCAAAGCTTTGTATTTGTGGGAAAACCCTGGGTACTACCATTCCCACAATGCAACGCAGTAACGTCTTTCATAGGACCCTCGCTGACCAACAGAGAAAACTGGAACAAAAAGAACAATTTCTTGGTTCATATTTCAAAGTAAAGTCCGGTTGTATTTTTTTTTAAACGTTAAAGCTTTGTGTTAGTCAGAAACCCTTGATACTACAATTCCCACAATGCAGCACGGCAGTGTTTTTTATTAGACCTTTACTGACAACACATTCTCAAACACAGTCAGTCAATGTCATAAAAAAACAACCTTGTTAGCATTTCAAAATAAGGACGTTTTGAGAAACTAATACACATTCTAAAATATTAACTTGAACCGGTTGTTTTGGTTATCTTAAAGCTTTCCCTTCAGAGCCACAGAATTTAAAATGCATTTGTTTTTCATGTGGGTTGAATCTTTGTGACGGGTAAACTGAGCGTTGGGTGTAAAACCAGCGGGGCGCCCCTTTAAGAACCTCAAACGCTTTTGAAGTCGTGCTTTACTCTTCCTGCTTTCGGAGTGAGATTAGCAGACGTCTCTCATCATCGGTGAGTTCATCCAGAAACAATCCTCTCCTGTCAGTTCCCCACAGCCTTCCATGATAAGTGCCATTGTCTCACACACACACACACACACACACACACCACACACACACACACACACACACACACACACACACCACACACACACACACACACACACACACACACACACACACACACACACACACACACGCACACACACACACACACACACACGTTTCCTCCACTGCTAACCCTCCATCTCATTTGGCTCCATACCAGCCTCCAATTGAGCAGCATTAAGACGCAGATTAATCTCAATAAAACCTCCATTTGATTTAAGTCAGCAGCAGCCTTCTGTCCAATCTTTATGGTACGCCGTTTCTAAAAGTGGATTTAAAGCTGAGCGTAATTCCAGGGGTCGTGATACCTGCTCTCCGTTTCCCCCGCTCTGCGCTCTGATTGGCTAGCAGAGGGCGATTGGTGTCAACTGATTGGTCTGATTGGTGCACAGAGGCTCCAAGTTGATTTAATCATAATAACAGAGTGGACACACACACACACACACACACACACACACACACACACACACACACACACACACACACACACACACACACACACACACACACACACACACACACACATGTTGGACTGTAACAGTTGGCATTGGTTTTAATGAGATTCGAAGCACGGAGGTACACAGTCCCTGGCAAACACACAGGCTGGCGTGTCATGTGTACACACACTCACATTCCTGTGTGTGTTTCTGCTTAGATTTAACATTATTGATGAGGGGGATGAGATCAGTGTGTGTGTGTGTGTGTGTGTGTGTGTGTGTGGTGTGTGTGTGTGTGTGTGTGTGTGTGTGTGTGTGTGTGTGTGGTGTGTGTGTGTGTGTGTGTGTGTGTGTGTGTGTGTGTGTGTGTGTGTGTGTGTGTGTGTGTGTGTGTGTGTGTGTGTGTATGGATGTTATAAGTGGGAGGGAAATAGGATCCAGTCTTGCTATTAAAGGCAGTCTTTAAGAGCTGTTGTGTAATCCTGTCTGAGAGCTGCTGCTCAGTTCGGCCGCTGGGCTCTTTGTCTTCATCTGGGCCACACACACACACACACACACACACACACACACACACACACACACACACACACACACACACACACACACACACACACACACACACACACACACACACACACACACACACACACACACACACACACACACACACACACATATATACATACACACACACACACACACACACACACACACACACACACACACACACACACACACACACACACACACACACACACACATATATACACACACACACACACACACACACACACACACACACACACACACACACACACACACACACACACACACTCACCTATACACAATGCCGTGGTGTCACTCACTTGCTTAAGTGTGGAGTGTTAAGGCTACAGAAGTGGATTGGATTTCTTTCACACTCTCACATCACTTCTTTGGAGCAGTGGTAGATTTAATTTGGATGTGGTCACACACACACACACACACACACACACACACACACACACACACACACACACACACACACACACACACACACACACACACACACACACACACACACACACACACACACACACACACACACACACTGTTGCTCAAAGGAGTATTTAGTTATCCATTAGTACCCGATGTTACCTTCAATTCTTAAACATAACTGCAAAGGTAACGAGATACAACATGTTTAAAGTGTCGCTCTAGTGATTTCATATTTTTGTGTCATACATGTTGCGAGCTAACCAAAGAAAGATTTATGAAATAACGCAATGCATCTCAGAAAGGTATTTTATTAGAGCTTTTAAAAGGCAGCCTAAAAGGGGTCCTACGCTACAAACGATGATGTCTTTGTGTACAGTAACGTATTAGCAAAATGTGTTTGATGAGCATTGAGCATGATATCGTTTTCTTGTGTAACGCTAATCACCATTACTTCAATTCTTCAAGTCGCATTTTTTCTTCTTCTTTCAGTTTTCGTTGGCAAAACAATCCAAGTTCATTCGAGCATGTTTAAATGGTCTCTCTAGTGATTTAGTACTTTGATACATAAATCAGGAAGCCCTAAAAAGATAACAAATTAAAGGAACTGAAGACGTGGTATTTGTCTGAAACCCATCCTACATTTCCCATAATGCAACGCAGTACAGTCTGTCATTTGACCGTTACAATGCATTTTTGGTACGTTTTTAGCATTTCACTTAAAAATGTATGTTATGATAAAGTGTTGCTGTATTACCCGGACCTAAGTCACTTTAATGCTTCAAGAACTGTCTGCCTTTTTGATCCAGATTGCACGTATTAAAACAAGAGCACTGTGAATCAGTGGGTGGAGTGAAGTGTTCCTTTAAGCATCAGTTACGGGGATGACTGTATGGATTTCTCCGGCTGTGACTCAGTAATTGCGGTCGAGTGTCGGGTCGTGTTTGTTATCGTATCTGAGGTGGGAGGCTGTGTTTGATCCTATGAAGTGAGTGCAGTCCTGTAGGAGGTCGTGGTGTTGGTGCGGGGGGGGGGGCGCTCACACAAACACACACACACACACACACACACACACACACACACACACACACACACACACACACACACACACACACACACACACACACACACACACACACACACACAGGTTACAGTGTGTGTGCGTGGGATGTCCTGTCTGCAGGCTGTAAAGCAGCTCACTACCTGACGGATATAGAGGGAGGTGGGAGGACCAGTGCTGTAATCACACTGTGATATAATGAGAAGAACAAATACACATTAATTATTCCTCCAGAAAATCTTTAATTTCTCACTTTTTCTCTTGTTTGATCTCAAACACGCCTCCTTTACAATGTGCAGTAAAGTGACCGCACGGTATTTACTATGAGTCAAAAAGGTGGAGTCTAAATATGCTTTTTAATTTGTGAGAATTTTATACATTTTACATTTGTGATGTTCAGCTGTAGACAGTGGTGGCAGTCAGACTTCTTACTTAAAGGTAGGGCAGGTAAGAATGGAGAAAGCAGGGTTGCGTTCCGATAATCCAAAAATCAGCTCCTAAATTCTAACCCTATCGTCTATTCCTTGACCTCTGAGTGAAACATCACGGGGTTAAGGGATAGTGGATAGGAGAATTCAAAAGGACTTAGGAGAAGAGACTGCGGTACTTTAGAGAATCCGAATGCACTTTCACTATCCGACGTGTTTATGATGCGCCAGCGGACGTCATTGTGTGCGTCTGCTGCTGTGGGGAAACCATGGAAACCACAGTTTTCTATACAGCGGACTACAACATGGATGTTTAATAAGAACGAGGGACTGCTGTGAACTCATCTAGAGACTCTGCACCGTGCTCTGATGCTGCTGCTTTGCTTTATGAACGTGGACAACAGAGAAACATATTCTTCATGACCAAAGTTGGAATTTAAATAAAAAAGGAAAGTGAAACTTATGCTCGTCACCCTCTCCCTCCGGTCCACATTAATACACATGATCCCAATACGTATGATTGTATGAACTAAAGATCTTAAAATCAATACAAATTGATTTATTATAAACGTTAGTCCTTAACATCTATCACTGTGTATATCACCATTCAAACATCTTTTAAAAGTTGAACAAACCCCACACAGCTCAGTAAAGACTGAAATGTTGACTTTATTTGATCATTTCAGTAAAAACTAACATTCATATTTCTCTTTTTGATTATAATACTGATGAACGTTCAGAACAAAGCACTTTGGCAACTTAGCACATACGTTTTAAAATGCTTAATAAGCACCGTAACTTTCATGATATCATTTCTCGGTCATAATCGGTTGTTTCCGTGAACGGCCGACTGTTGTGTGACGGCAAACGCTGCGGCTGCAATGCATTGTGGGGCAGCATTTTCTCCTCTCCTTTTGGTTAGGGAGGTCCAGTGGTTCCTAAGCTAAAGGAGGTTATAAAGGAAGTTTGAAACCTCGTTTCCTATCATCTAGAGCATTCGAACGGCACTTATCACGGCTGCCACTGAGGGACTTCCGGGTCATTTCACTCCGTTAGGAAGGTTCTTAGGAACTCGAGCCGGGCTGCAGTGGAATAGTCCATTTAGCTTAGGCTAAATGGACTATTCCACTGCAGCCCGGCTCGAGTGCGCTAGAATTTGAAAATACACAGCCGAAAAGAACCTGCCCCTTCCTTCAGACTTCCTCACAGAGCCCCTCCTCCAACACACATGAACGCGCACATGACCAATGAGGGCACGAGGTAAGTGTGTGCCCCGAGGGAAGGCTGACAGGCAGGTAGGCCATCCAGTTACTTTAGCCGGGCCGGCTCAGATGATTGGTCGTGCTTTTTACAGCGCCACGGCTTCCACAGATGACATTTTTTTATGTATTTATTGTCAAAGCATTTAATATATTCATTGCTATCGGGATGTTAAGAGCAGTCCATGGAATATAACACAAAGTGTTTCTGAAATAAATTACCTACCCCACCTTTAAGTAAAAGAAGCAAAACTAAATTGTAAAAATACTCATGTAAAAGTACTGCATATGAAAGGTAACTTTAGTAAAAGTAAGTATGTATAATCAAGAAAATGAATTTAAAGAATTCAACCTGTTGCACAAAAATGTAAAATGAAAAAAAATAATAATTTAAAGAAAGTCAGACAATTATTTGAAGTGTTTATGGATGCGGATTAATTTCTTTTAATTGGTTGATTCATTAAATGTAATGGTACAAGTACCTCACATGTGCTGCTGTTATTCAATACACTGTTAACTGACTGCAGGATACTATTTACACACAAATCTTAAACATTAAGACATAAAAATCCCCTGAACAGTACACATTTTGGTAAAGTGTTTAAGCTAGAAATGGGGAACACTGTTTTAATTTAAGTACGGTCAGACCGACTTTACCTCTTTATCCCTGATTTACTTCTAATGTGCTTTTAATCTGCTTGTAATGCATCACCGTTCACTAAAGCACCACCGCCCACACTCACCTTCCTCTTCCTCACCCAGCTGCAGGAGACGGAGAATATAGGCAAGGAGAATTTTTGAAGAAAAAGGTATTATCTATCCTGCCAATAAAAAAACCTTCATTTGAATTGGGTTCAGGATTGAGTGGGAGCTGGAGAGAGGCGAGGAAAAGATGGCGGCTGAGCACATTGAGAGCTGCCTAAATGCCTGTCAGATGGGGGGGGGGGATTGGGGATGGTGGAACCGGCTTATAGAGGAAGCTGTGTGCCAGGCGGCCCTTTTTGCACCGCCACACAGTTATTGTTATCGTCACAAAGGCGCAGCAGAAGGAGAGGCAGCTCTCGAGTTGGCGGGCTTGGCGCCGGGTTAACCGGGGGCGGGAAGAGGAATTTGGCTCGTTGGATATTTTGGATCTGATACTGAAAAACTGTGATTGTGTCGTGTCAATGGAGAGGAAACAGTTGGGAAGAGTCGTTGAGAGCTTGAATGGGAAGCAGACGAGCAGATTTTGATCCGGATCAGCTGTCGGCGTGCAGAAGGCCTTTTGAGAAGAGCGGGCTGCGTATCACTTCAGTTTGGAGGAGGGGGGCCAGCAGTGGGGGCCGGTGGATGAGATATCAGATTAAAAATGTAGGAAACTCAAAAAATGAAAGTAAATGGGGGGCAACAATGAACTATAACTATATAAAAACATCCATTACTAAAGTCTCACTCAACTCATGCATTATAGAATAGCCTATGCTGTGTCTCTACTACTTATATTTGCTATTTTGAATATATTTGAACCAGATATCAGTCCAAACATGTAGGAAACGATGAAAGTAAATGGGTGCAGCATTGAACTATAATTATATCAAAACATCCATTACTAAAGTCTCACTCAACTCATGCATTATTGTATATATGCTGTGTCTCAAATTGCGTACATTAGCACGTATTTGCTATTTTTAGTGCGTGTTCCCATGTAAAGAATGGCACATGTTTGCTTCCTACTTCACAAACATGCATTTAAATACTAGTAAACAGTTCTGCGTAAACTCACGCTTGTGCGTCTGTTTGAGCTGAAATTGCGTTAAATATTTAAGTTAAGTGTAAATACATGTGTTTGTTAGGTTGTGAGCATTTGACTGAAATAGTTTTGCTGTATAACACTGAACCCACTTCAACAAATGTCTGTGTTTTTTAGTCTTCTTTCACAGTCAGAATCCAAGCTGTTGAAATACAGGACAAATGGTCATTTTCTGTTTCAATGATTCCTTCTATCATCAGTAATTATGAGTATGGATGTCTGCCCAGCTGTCAGGTAGATGTTAACCTGCTTGAATAAAGCACAGGTTGAATATCTCTTGAACTTGGAGAAAAGGTCCGGGCTGTAAACAAGGGAAGCACCAGCAGTGGAGGCGGGGTGTTCGCCGCTTTAAAATGAGTCACATCGGCTGGAAGAGAACATAATATTCTCGCCCTCAGCCTTCGCACTTCAAACGTTTGGAATACATAAGCTGGGAGAAAATGTTGAGAAACTCGCCACAGACGGAAATTCCAGAGAGGAGTCCAGACGAGGAGAGAAGGCGGATCCTCGGGAAACGTTCCTGCTGCTGCTGGGTCGTAAAATGTCTGCTCGGCAGAACATATTCTCTCTTTAAAGGTTCTGGTGTCTGCTTCTAGTCAGGAAACATGTTACTTATCCAACCATTGGTTTCTCTTCATTTCATCCCAGTGTAAGATCATTGCCAGACATCTGTAATTATGAAAATACATAAGTTTAAAGGTGGGGTAGGTACGTTTGAGAAACCGGCTCGAGATACACTTGTTGTTACTTTCCATGGAATGCTCTTAACGTCCCGATAGCAATGAATATTTTAAGAGCTTTGACAACAAATCCATTAAAAAATGTCATCTGTGGAAGAAGCCGTGGCGCTGTAAAAAGCACGACCAATCATCTGCCTCGGCCCGGCTAAAGTAACTGGATGGCCTACCTGCCTGTCAGCCTTCCATCGGGGCACACACTGACCTCGTGCCCTCATTGGTCATGTGCGCGTTGTGTGTTGGAGGAGGGGCTCTGTGAGGAAGTGGCAGATTTCTTCCGGTTGTGTATTTTCAAATTCTAGCGCACTCGAGCTGGTTTCTTCAAAATGACCTACCCCACCTTTAAGTCGAAAACATTTCTTGTTTCGTCAAGAGTTAAAAACACCAAATATATCACTCTAACAGGACTAACGGCCCGTCTACACTACAGCGTCGAAAGCTCCAATCTGCTCCAATCTGCCCATTCACTTTCAATGGGGTGACGTCACGTAGCCGCGCTTTGTGGGTAGCAGAGCGAGGCGTCTCAGGCGTCTCAGGCGACAGAGGTTGAACAATGTTCAACTTCTGTCGCCTGAGACGCCGGAGTAGCCAGCGCCAGCCAATCAAATCCCGTTTCCCAAAATCTGACAGCTGAAGCCGTAGCCAATCAAACCGCGTCTAAGCTGGGAGAGATATCCCACCGTTCATTTCTATATTTCAAAAAAAGTCGGAGGAGAAACTAACTATCGCCGTAGCAAATCACCCGGTTTTGTATGACCAGACCCTCTTCACCTACCGGGACACAAACCGGAGGAACCAGGCATGGAGGGAGGGGGCAGAGGCAGTGGGGGAAACTGGTAGGTTTTCGCCTGTTTGGGGAGTTTATATATATATTGCTCCCATAAAATCCCCGGGGGTTTTTGCTTTGTATGTCGGGGGCGGGAGATTCATGTGATTGGTTGTTGGTCGTGTTGCTTGAATAAAATCCCCAAGCTCCAGACACGCCCAGCTCCAAGCTATTTTTGGAGCTGTAGTGTGGACGCTCCGTTAAAGCAGAAAAAGTGGGAAATCTTTATATTGAAAGTCAGAAAAT
>NC_047513.1:29826339-29938839 GCF_902827115.2 Pseudochaenichthys georgianus | reverse complement strand
CTGTCAGAAGGATAACGAAGAAACTACTGGTCCAATTTTCATGAAACGTTGAGGATGGGTTTAGAAAGGGCCAAGGACACATCCATTACATTTGGACCAGATCGGAATCACAGTGTGAGCCTCATTTGGCTGCGCTCTCCAAGTGCCCTTCTAGGTAGTAATTGCATTAGTAATCAAATGGATTACAGCAGGTATCTTTGCATAGCAACTTGCAGAGCTGATTATGCCAAATGTCAAATCTCAAGAATAATTGGTATCTATTACTCTGAAACAGACTCTGGTGAATCTGACTGGCGCCAGTCTGAGTTTCCGAGGTTAACAATACAAAACCATCTTTGCATGAAGTTCAATGAGTGGGTGAATTCATAAAAGTCTCCTCAAGCAGCTTGTGAGATATAAAATGGATGGAAACAATTATATTACTGTATGTGCAGCTGAAGATGCAGAAAAGGTTAAGCGTTTGCAGAAGGTAACAGACAAATTAGTAGCCACACTCCATCATTGTACAGTACTATCAATCACCCTTAATGCGCATTGTTCTCAGTGAAGTTCACCCATGTTCGGGTGATGTTCGGCATCAATCAAGTCACATTCATTCTCTGGCAATTTCATCCATTTTCATTAAAGGTGTCTGTAATCGCACTTTGATCATAGCTGATGAAAGCCAGTTGGAAATGAACGCCATCAGTGTCTTAAGAGCCAGATTGGTTATATGCAAAGAAAGTCTGTTTAAGAAGTCGGGAAGGTGTCTGCAAACGATTTCATTCAAAATAAAGAGTCTATTGTTATCGCAAAGACGGGTCAGGGAGGAGTATCTCCCCTCATGAATATTCATCAGGCTAACGGCATATTTGGACAAATTACAATAAAAGCCTCTCAAGCTCTCAATCCACTCATTTTGGAGATTATTAATCAAACGCTATTAAACTGCATTAAGCAGATTTACATTACGGCATGTACAGACTGTGTAATGCGTGCGTGTGTGTGTGTAATGTGTGAGTGTGTGTGTGGTCCAGGAGAGGTTAGAAAGACTGCCTGTCGTGGATCTCGGTGTCAGTTTGATGAAAATAGGTCAGGATTCAGAGCTTGGCGTTTAGCATTCTGCACATGTGACGGCCTCGAATAAACTCCAGACTTGTCTCCCCCTCCTCCTCTTCCTCACCCCTTGGCTTCCTCCCCCTTCCCGCCTCATTCCTATCTAATCAAAACTCTGTCTTGTCAACCTCGTTCATCTTGCTTGGATAGAAATTCAAATCTGCTGCCATAGATTAAACCCGCAGAAAAATCCACAATAGTCTGGCGGTATTTATTAGACCTAGATGTTCTTCTTTCGGTATTGTAGTGAGAAAAAATAGATGTGCTCGAACGTTTTTATGAGGATAATATTTCAGTCGTGGCCTGCAGTGACCTAGCTTAGCATAAGGTCTTCTGTATGTTTCGTCACCGCTGGAAAAAGGTCTGATTTATTTATTATTGTCCCACGGAGCAGACCCTCATCTCTCAGGACTGAACGCTTTTTAAACAAAAATACTCTCTTAAAGGTGAAATCATTTAGAGACGAGACGCCTCGATGTGGAGCTGCAGCTGAGGCTTTGAAAGTGAGTCACACCTGTGGAGACATTTCTGGACAAAAACAAGAAGTAAATATAAAGTTAAAAACATGAAGGGATAGGTGAAAAGATTGTGACAATTTGTAAGTTTTGGATTGGGAAATTGTCAGTTAGTCCACAAGCTTTAAGGTGTAATGAGGAAAACACATGGATGTTACAGATTGATGTGTTGTATTGCACATAGCCATGATGCTAATATGTACTTTTGTCCTCCATGTTTCTGATTAACATGATGTCAACTCTGCAAAACGAGCACCACAATGTTCCCCAACTGTCTGAGTTGTTGTTTTGACCTGAGGGTATTTTTGAGGGAATTTCCCTCGTCAGAAACTAACATCGGACTCCACATGAATGAAGCTCAAATGCCCTATCTCACACAGAATGATTCAGAACTGCTGAAAACAATCATGGGTTTTTATTTGCCCCATGCCACATCCTTCCACAAAGTTTCATGAACATCAGGCTTTCAGTTTTTCAGCAATCCTGCAGAGAGACAGAAAAGCAGAACACATGACCTCCTTAGTGGCAATGATAAACGTTTTCAACTGACCAGCCACATTTGGTGATGATACACTTTTCCACGGAGTTTCATGCAAATCAGGCTAGTATTTTTTAAACAGACAGTCAAAAAACATGACCTCCTTCGTGCATATAATGAACGTTATCATGTAAACTGTCCGGTCAAAGTCCCTGTTTTCTGTTAGTAAAGGTGTGGACTCGAGTCACATGACTTGGACTCGAGTCAGACTCGAGTCACCAATTTGATGACTTGAGACTCGACTTGACAAAATCACAAAAGACTTGCGACTCGACTTGGACTTGAACACCAATGACTCGGGACTTGACTTGGACTTGAGCCTTCCGACTTGAGGTGACTTGATACTTTAATTCAGAGGTCTCCAACACGCCGATCGCGAGATGCCGCTAGAAGAGCAGATCCATTGGTATGGATTTGAAGTGGATTCTAGCAATTACTGGAAGCCAGTGAAGGGAGCGGAGTGGTTACATTACATTTGGTGAAAAGCACTTAATGGCTTGTTTAAGACCCGTTTTGTCAAAGTTTAGGACTCGGACTTGACTTGAACTTGCCCATCCTGACTTGAGACTTGACTCAGACTTGAGCGCAAAGACTTGAGACTTGACTCGGACTTGCAAAACAATGACTTGGTCCCACCTCTGATACAAAGTATACTGTCTTTGTGTGTCTAGTATCTGTCCCTCATTGTCAGCCTCTAACTTACCCACATTTTTCCGACTTTCAAAGTTGTTGTTTTGCCTTTTGACTTTCATCGACTTTCCACATTAATTAGTGTACTGTTAATCTGATCTGCTCCAACATTTGACGAGTTGTTCTTACCCCAATGATACACTTTTCCACCAAGTTTCATGCAAATCAGAGCATTCGTTTTTAGACAAACCAAAAACATGACTTTCTTGGCTCATGTAATGCAAGAAATCATATCAACAACTCCGTGTTTCTGTAACTGGAGTTTATAAAGGAACATATCTGTGTTTGTTTGTGCCTCGTGTGCCCAGTATCTGTCCCTGATTGTCAGCCTCCACCTTGTGATGTGTTAGATTTCTCCTCCAATCTCTGATTTACGGGCCCGTGAAAGTCTGACTTCATCAAATCCCTGATAGCGCTCGTCATGTATACGGGCTTTGATGAGAGCCACGGAGTCGATGTGTGAATTTAATGGCTGCATTAATCTGCCTGTTTAATGGTGTTGTTGAGTGGAAGGTGGTCACCACGAGACGCAGCACTAAAACATGAGTTATGAGCCCAGCTGGCGCGCGAGGAAAGGGCAAAAATGCAAAACATTGGAAGTGGAAGAGAGCGGGATTAAACAAGGTCTTCAGTGAGAGGACGGAGGAAAAGCAAAGACAGTTACTGAGCGTCAGAGGTGGACGAAGTACTCAGATACTTTACATATTATTACATTAAGTTTGGCGCATTTAAAGTTCATGTACCTGCAGATTCTTGAGTTTGCTTGCACTTTGGATAAAAGGGTCAAAGAACCACATTAGGGTCAAAATACTGCAATACAAGTAAAAAAAAAGCAGCAAAACGTACCAAAAGTTAAAAGAATAGAAGTAATCTTTTGCAGAAAAGCAGTGGAGTAAGTACATTTTTCTGTTCTGATACACAAATAATTATCGTTTAGGAATGTTTGTAATATATTTGATCATTTTACTTTCATTGTAACAGTTGTTTAATGGTTTAAGCTTTAGAGATGCATTATTTTTTCTCTTTTGTTTTACTTTTTGATGCAAAATCTTAGTCTGAAAGGGAACTTAAGCTCTAAAAATGTAGAATAAAAATACATTAATGTAAAATACTGCAATACAAGTAAGAGTCCGACATTCATTCATTGAATTACAAGAACAGAAGAATTAACAGCGAAAAGTACTAAGTATTCATTTTGCAGAAAACAGCCCTCAGATTTAATGAAATATTAATGTTTCGTTGGTTTAATCTCGATTTGTAGGCTTTTATATTCATCTGAAATGTACAGTATTGACATAGAATAAAAAAGTAGTATTAAAGAAAGTAAAGTATTGAAGTAAATGTATTGAGTTAGTTCCATTGCTGATATGTGTCCTATTATATAAATAATAAGAGCCTACTAAGATTCATAACGAAGCCAATCAAAGACATTTTATCACTGAGTCTCATTACAAAAACAACCTGCCAAAATGTTTTAAAAACACCTAAAAAAAAAGGTGTATGATTTATTGTAGATGTATTTCAGCAGGTTCATTTTCCAAACAGGCTTGTGACGAGATGGGAGATGAAGCATATTTGTGTAATCTGATAAAATGTCACATGAGAATCCATTATCATGTGTTATCTGTAAATTAACAGGATCGCAAGACGTGCTAACAAATAAAATATCACCTCACACTCGTGTTTAACAACAACGACGACAAGCCGCTGAAAATCTGACTCTGAATATAATTTTATTTTACACCAGGCTCAGCAGCCGGGGAGAGAAACTAAGCACATTTATTAAAGTACTCTGCTTAAATACAATTCTGAAGTACTTGTATTGAGTTGGAGTAATTCCATTTAATCACTTTTATACTTCTACACAATATATAAAATAATAAGACCTTTCACAGCTGAAAGTTAGTTTAAGGTTGAGTTGAAATGCCCAATGAGTGTTGCAATTGTTGAATTTGTCCTAAAAACCCAGCAATTAGTCAGCATTTTACTCATTGGAGACATGAAGTCATGTGACGTGCTATATTCCTTTATACCCCAACATTAGCCGCCTTTAGCTTAGCGGTGGTGACGTGAAGTCATGTGACGTGCTATATTCCTTTATACCCCAACATTAGCCGCCTTTAGCTTAGCGGTGGTGACGTGAAGTCATGTGACCGTGCTGTAGTTCCTTTATAGCCCAACATTAGCCACCTTTAGCTTAGCGGTGGTGATGTGAAGTCATGTGACCGTGCTGTAGTTCCTTTATAGCCCATCATTAGCCACCTTTAGCTTAGCGGTGGTGACGTGAAGTCATGTGACCGTGCTGTAGTTCCTTTATAGCCCATCATTAGCCACCTTTAGCTTAGCGGTGGTGACGTGAAGTCATGTGACCGTGCTGTGGTTCCTTTATAGCCTAACGTTAGCTTTTGAAGTGGTGTTAGTTTCATAAACGTTGAGATTATTTTCTGCAAAAGTCTAAAATCTGTTAGAGATGGAGATGCTAACTACAAAAATATGTCATCACCACTGTATTGACATGATCATGATAAGAAATGCCATTTCTCAGCTTCCCTCTCGATATATCATCAGATATGACGGCAGTGATGAAGCCGATGGGAGGACAGGATGATGGTTGCGTGACTTTCTGTGTCATCCTCGCAGTTGACGGATATTAAAGACACAGCGCAGAGGCCTTTCCCTCCGCTCGGTCCCTGCTCTCCCTCGCCCTCCTCCCCCCTCCCTCTCCCTCTCCGTCTCTCTAATGATCTGCTCCGCCTGTCGCTGCCTGGCTGACTGATGCCCACTGACAGCCCCACTCATGCAGAAACACTCCCCGCTTCACACTCACACACACACACACACACACACACACACACACACACACACACACACACACACACACACCACACACACACACACACACACACACACACACACACACACACACACACACACACACACACACACACACACACACACACACACACATATTTTCTATGCTTATGCGACACACATGCACTGTGCACGCCATCTTGCGAGAATGATCCACACAAACAAATCACGCCCATTTGTTCAGTCACATGTCAGCAGACATACACGTGGAGCAGCTGACAGACGCACAAATAGAGCAAACACTATCCATAAACATCACCTGATATTCCATAGCATCCTGCACACTCCCCAGCCGTGCATTTGTATGCAAATGACCATGAAGGCTGAATGGAAAGCGGCACATCTCACTGAGGCTCCTGCAGAAGCGTTTTGCTGCAGGCAGAACACTTTTACTGCTTATAAAGAAATAATGTAATAAATAGAGATGGGAGTGTGTATATGAATAACGATGCAGGTTTGACACGATAAGCTTGTTAAATGTCTCGTAATGAGGACACGATGTGATGAGTGGGACAAGTTTCCAAAAGATAGTTGACAAATACAGTTTTCCGTTTGACTTTGGACTGTTTTAAGAATAGATTATGAGGGGAAAACCCCAAATAATAACTAAACCCAGCTTCTTACATTTCAGGATTTTCCACTTTTCTCCACTTAAATACAAGGAACAAGTAAATACACTTAGCTTTAGGGATTCTGGTTGAAAATACAAGATTTTATCGTAGTTTTTGGAGATCGTGCTAAGCATTTTTCAATATTTTATGTTTTACTGCGAACCCTTAAAGGTGGGGTAGGTAATTTTGGAGAAACCAGCTCGAGTGCGCTAGAATTTGAAAATCGGGAAAAATCGGCCACTTCCTTCCAGAGCCCCTCCTCCAACGCGCACATGACCAATGAGGGCACGAGATAAGTGTGTGCCCAGGTGGAAGGCTGACAGGCAGGTAGGCCATCCAGTTACTTTAGCCGGGTCGGCTCAGATGATTGGTCGTGCTTTTTACAGCGCCACGGCTTCCACAGATGATATTTTTTACGTTTTTTTTTTGTCAAAGCACTTCAGATATTCATTGCTATCGGGATGTTTAGAGCATTCCATGGAATATAACAAAAAGTGTATCTCGAGCCGGTTTCTCAAACTTACCTACCCCACCTTTAAAAAGTTATTGATTACACTTTTATAGCAACGTATAATATACATTAAAGTGCATTTATGTCATGTGGATACCTCCCAAAGTGAAGATAGTGTGTCACTTTATTGTCATGCATTATCTGTTTATACAGCAGCCTTTACTGATGAGTATCCACATAAAGAGTCATAGTTTTTGACAGTTAATTAATAAACACTTATTTATGGTAACAACTTTATTAGCGTCTTATAAATATTTTAATTGATTAATTTATATAATGCGTAGAAATTCTAAAGGTGGGTACTTTAACACTAGAACCGCCAATAGGGTCAATTTGACCCAGAGCTGTTTTTTATTGTCTGTAACTTTTTTTCAACAAAATATTAAAGTCTCCCAGTCTGTGACTTTTCCTGAAAGTGTGTTATGTAGCACCCTGTGTTGTTAAAAATTGTCAATATGAAGTCAGATTGAAGAAATCACCCAAAAAATTGCCATTTATACCTATTTCCGCCCAGCGGGTCATATTGACCCCACCCCTTTTCGCGCTATTGATTTTGCGTGTAAACAAACATGACGTGTTGCTATAGCAACACCTTTTGTCGACTGCGGTTCCTTATAGATTGAGAGATAGATTGAGAGAGAGAGAGAGATGGATAGATATATTGATAGCGACAGTCTGTAGTGAAGGAACGCGCTCCCGCTCACGGGAGGCTGCTTGCGCTGCCCTCCGCGGCAAACAGCTGTTTGCTTTTCATCCGACAACGACAACCGCCTCACGCAACGCTATGTTGTAGCGCTAATAAATGATACAATTTAACAAAATCGATTGTCAAAATACCAATACCACAGGATCATTTTTCTTTTTAAAGCAATACTTTTACCTTGAAAATCAAAGCATTCTAATACCGGGTCAATTTGACCCCGGTGGCGGTTTTAGGTATAAAAAAATCTCTGGCGGTGCTAGTGTTAAGTAAGATGTTACAGTTCGTATAGACTAAACAGAGGATTGATTGACGCAACATGTGGATTTTTCACAAGAGATAAATAAATTCAGATTTTTTTCTTATCGCTTAGCATTTGCAGAAAACATCTGACATCTAATTTTTTTTTGCATCTTTTCAATTCATACGTTGGATTCCCCACGCCATGATGCAGGGATTCAGATTGCATTATTGTTTTGATTGCATAAAACCTGCTACTAGGTGATATTATCCAAGGAATATTCAATGTATTTTGCACACATTAGCAGAACTGAGATGATGCAGAAAACACTCCAGTGATAAATCGTATCCACTCCACACATTCAGCAACACCACCAAACTGCCCCTTGTGGACATAAACCTACTTTCTCAATAAAATAACTATGCTCTATTTACTTCTTTTCATCAGCACACATTAGCTCTCCCTCTGCTGTTGCTCCTCATTGCTAATTGGCCCTTGTTAATAATAAACAGTCAATCATATGGAAATCTGATCCAAAATAGCTTATTTACACCAATTTGGGGTAGTTTACTCCCGTGTTGTGGCATTGATAAGCCCTCTAATCAATCTATTACATATATCAGGATCTTTCTGTGAATGTATCTAAGCGTGCAGAGCATCCTCACATCGGCGCTCTGCCAGGGGAGTTTCAGGAGGGAGGAAATTAGGTCAGTAAGCAACACTGTGATGCAGGGCGACCCCCCCGGGCTCCCCTCAGTACGCCCCCCCCATGTCTGCACACACACACACACACACACACACACACACACACACACACACACACACACACACACACACACACACACACACACACACACACACACACACACACACACACACACACACACACACACACACCCCCCTTCTGCATACTGTACGGCCCACAATTCCCCAGCTGATGGCTCTGCCCGGCGACTAAACTCAGCCGCGTTTACACAAGCCTCGGAGAGATTAGAGACTCGGCCAGGTACTCCAAATATCTGGGCTGCAGACCAACATGAGAGCAGAGCGGCTGTAGTGGAGAGGGAGGGTGGAGAAATTGAGAGAAAGGGAGAAATGTACGGTGAAATTACGTTTGAGAATGACCATATCTGGACCCAAATGTAGAGTTTTTACTATAAAATAGCGAGAATCTGACAAAAATTAGAATCCTGGAAAATGGGGAAATTGGCCGTTCACGTAACTCTACTCTCGGACACTTAAACGGTCATATCTAATGACTTTATTTAACCATTAACTAATACTTTACAGATTAGGTCCAACATGCTCTTAACATTTTTCGTGTAAATGTTTATTGATTTCTGAATGCGTTTTTTTTGTCCAGCAACACGAGCGACCCCTTCAGTGCTCAGCCTTATTTGTATTTGAACATTTCTTACATACATACATAAGTTGTTTGTTCAGTATGTAACAAAAAGAGTTAGCAAAGTGCCTCCAAGTTTGGGTTTCTTATGTACGCGCTTTGTCACGTCGACGTTATCTTGCGTAACTTTAGATACACATGTAACTTAAGTTAGAGAGATGAAAGAGAAAACTTTATGGATGAATAACACTTGAGAATGAACAGACGGCAAAACACTGATAAAGTTTTATTAAACAAGTTATAGATATCTTTTATTTTGATAGTCACAGGTGATTAATGGAGAATACACTGACTTCCTGTAGCACCTGCCCTTCAAACACTCATGCAACTTTAAGCACGGATAAAAGCTAGATTGTCACCCACAAAGGAAACCCAGTGGAAAACACGAAATCCATTTCCATTTTAGCTTCAATTAGCAGAACGATTTCCAACTCTTCTGTTAGCACTCCTCAGTTCAAGAAAACGCGTTGACGCTCAGATGTGCAGGAGGAGAAACTTCAAGCATCTAATGAAGTTTCCCGTCGACTCTTTGAATAACTGAAAGCTCTTTTACACTCTGACCCCCCCCGGTTCACACACACACACACACACACACACACACACACACACACACACACACACACACACACACACACACACACACACACACACACACACACACACACACACACACACACACACACACACACACACACACACACACACACACAGAAAACACACATTCCAGCATCTCCATTAGCAATTCATGAGCTGTGTCTCATTAGACTTTAAGTTTTACCATAGGCCTCTGAAGTATATGGCTGGAGCAGTTATTAATATTTCATAGCCTCCCATTGAGGAGCTAAAAACGAAGGCGACCCGCTTCCGCTACAAAGTGACTCGCTTTCCTCTTTTTATTTCCTCTTCTTCTTCTACTTCTTCTTCACTTTTTACCGCCTCTCCTCCCTGTTCGTTAGACTGTATGTTAGCTCCGCCGCCGCTGCCGCTTTTCAGTTTCCTCGCTTCCGATCCCTCTCTGCCACACAGACCTTAACTCAAACTGACTTAATTGGGCTGTCTTTGTTCTGGGGAAATGTGGGCATACCTTCCCCTTCTCCCCAGCAAAGAGAAAGTGAAGAGGGGAGGGAAACGATGGAGACGGAGGAGGAGGAAGAGGAGGAGGAGGAAGAGGAGGAGGGGGAAACGAGAAACCTGAGTGAACCCAGATTCCTCTACGAGATCTCAAATTCAAAGGAGCTTTATGACCCTGTCAATAAACATAGTATTGCTAAAACATTTTGTACAAAGTGCTACAACAACAAAATAAGAACTCTAAACATCAACGATACATGTGGCACGACAGGAGAACATTAAACATGCATGCCAGAGATAACATGTAATTAAAAATCAAAGAAAGTGTGTGCCATGCTCGGATTATGAAGAAGGGGACTCAAGGGTTTGGAAGGGGGGATGGGATCTGTGTGTGTGTGTGTGTGTGTGTGTGTGTGTGTGTGTGTGTGTGTGTGTGTGTGTGTGTGTGTGTGTGTGTGTGTGTGTGTGTGTGTGTGTGTGTGTGTGTGTGTGTGTGTGTGTGTGTGTGTGTGTGTGTGTGTGTGTGTGTGTGTGTGTGTGTGTGTGTGTGTGTGTGTGTGTGTGTGTGTGTGTATGGATTCTCCAGGGTTCACAGGGTGTCTGTCAGACTGGCAGACAGGAGCTCTGCCCCCGAAACAAACCCATGCATGAATAAGTCAATAAAGTTGTGTGTGTGTGTGTGTGTGTGTGTGTGTGTGTGTGTGTGTGTGTGTGTGTGTGTGTGTGTGTGTGTGTGTGTGTGTGTGTGTGTGTGTGTGTGTGTGTGTGTGTGTGTGTGTGTGTGTGTGTGTGTGTGTGTCTGAGAGAGGATGAGGGTGATGAGGAGGCGTCTTGTTTCCCAGCGTCTGTGACAATGAGACAGACGCCACATTCCCTCACAATGAGAAACAGACAGAGAGAGAGGAAGAGTGATCAAAACCAGATAGAGGGTGAGGGGGGGGGTGAGGGGGGGGGAGTGCTTTGAATCGGTTGGGACAGTTACAGCATGCTTGCACGTTGCACGAAATCGAAGTGTGTGTGTGTGTGTGTGTTCTTGTCGGGGTTCTGCAAAGGTCTTGGACCCACATGAACCGGACGGGTATCGCAAAAGGCAAACCAAAGGGTACATGTGTGTAATTAATGTATGCGAAAGATCGAGATATGCTTGGTTCAGATCGGCACAGGTGGTGTGATAAGTTGCAAGACCTTTAAAGATATTATGTCTAAATAGTTAACACACGTTATTTCAAGGCTCAATGTATGAATTTAATAATACAACAATATTAGAGCGTACAGAGGTAAACCCCGTCTCCTCTCGGTGGCATCCAGGCGAATTCACGATGTTAGCCGCACGCTGTGTTCTTTACACTTTCCTTTCTCTAAAGTAGCATCGAACCTCTCCTCGAAACACAGAACACACAAGCCCCACATGTTTGAGTGGTTGCCTAACCTTCACGATACAATGACCATAGTTTGTGGACAAACCTTCAGAGCACTTCAGACTTTCCAGCGTTGGCATTGGACTCGATCTGAAGGGTTTGCAGAAACATCTTAACCCTTCTGCTCAGCAATGGGGTCGGACGCAATGTTTTGTGTGTGCGGAGGATAGTTTTTTAACAACAAGCGGTCCAAGGCCCATTCTAGAGGATTCTGTCCAATGGAGGTCGTATGGGTGCCTTTCGTCAACCATTCATTGACCAACGTTTGTTTGCAAAGACCTCTTTTGAGTTTGATAGGGAAATAATGGTCCTAGACTCCGAGATATGACGTGCAGGACCAACCCTGACGTCTGCTATCTCCTTTAAGGACATCGGCTGCTTCAGCCATGATGTTGTCGTTCCCATTCTGTGACCGGGCAGCCCTAGGTCACAGATGGTCTGTTGTTGTGGGTGCACTGGGACGCTTCCTTCTCGTTTTTTTTGTGGACTCCAAGGTGTGAAATCTTCAAGGCCATAAGTGTCGGACGCAAGTGACTCAGTGTTCCCAACTGTTTGGGCTATCTTCTCAAATATGTTGATTACTCTGTGAAACCAGTTCAATGGGCTAACGAGGGAGAGGCGCTCCAGAATTGACGTGGCAACTGTCCCGTGCAGTCAGACCGTGGCTGCTGTGACTTGTGATGTGAATTCTCCGGCCGAAGCTCCAAATAAACCTCCAGTGTTTGACATCAAAGCTCCTGCTCTTCCCGTGTCTCTTTCCTGAGTCGGTGACTCCCACTGCATTGCTGCTACACAGGAGTTTCCCTTACAGAGTTCTTCAATGTTTATGGTTGTCATGTACTTATATCGGAAAAAAAGTCGTTTGGTGCGTTGGCATTGGGCTCAATCAGAAACAGAAACAGGTTCATCGCCAGGCAGGTTCACACATACGAGGAATTTGACTTGATGTCATGGTGCAGACATAAAATATAAAACAAAACATCTTTAAGGACACCGTAATAAAATATAGTTAAATAGCAATAAAATAAAGCAGTAATTTACATGGAAATAGAATGCTATGAATTAATTATAGGATATACAATTTGAAATATGAAACAATAAATATGTGCAGTAAGCAGTATGAACATTGTGTGCATATAGAGACTACGTCGTGGCTGAGGTAAGTGTCGGGGGGGGGGGTCTTGTTTACGACGCTGGTAGCGGAGGGGAAGAAACTGTTTAGGTGGCGAGAGATTTTGGTCCTGAGGGGTCGGCCACTATCTTCCCTGCTAAAGGGTTTTGCAGATCTTATCCTTCTGCTCAACAAAATGCTCACATGGATTCAGAACAGATGAAGGAAAGAGAAAAATGTAATAAACCAGAAGCCGACCTGAACTAGATTCCAAACGTCATACTTTGTCGTGGCTAACCGGGTTCATTTCAGGTTCTCTTTTGCAGGTTGAGGGTGGTGAGAGGTGAAACATGTTGAAACTCCACAGTTACATATCGCTCATGTTCTCCTCAATGTGACGGAGCCGTGCTGGGAAATGAAAGCAATAATTTAATAAGAACCAATGAAGTCAGAGAGGGAGAAACAGAGGAAGCACTGTTAGCTCACCAGGCTAACGCTACGTGTCGGCTACATGCTGTTTCCTGTCATAGTTTATTTTCCCACTGAGCACTGAATATTATGTTGAAACAAATAACACTCCAGTAGCCAACCTTTTTGTACATATTGGATGATTCAGAATCAGCTGTTCTAAATCCAATGGAGGTTGTCGTAACCTTAACCATACCTTTACTATAGTTTGTTTGCAAAAAAAACGATTTCGAATTTGTTAACTTTCCTTGGTTGTCATGTACTTCTATTGGACTAAATCAAAAAGGTTTCGCATACACATCTTAACCTTCTGCTCAACAACGGAGTTGTCGACCTGAGCTCGATCCCGAGGCGTTGAGGTTGGTGAGAGGTGAAACCCTTCATGTGTTAATATGTCTGAACTCTGCAGTTACACATCGCTCCCTTGACACACATGTTCTCCTCAATGTGACGGTGCAGGCCAGGGCAATGAAAGAAATGATTTAATTATAAGAGAGGGAGGAAAGACATGTGGGGAGTAACGAGGGAGGGAGGGGTGAGTAGTGACGCAGAGAGAGAAACTGGGATGGAAACAATTCAGTGTCCTTGGAAACCAATAAGGCTAATTTGAATTTGAGACTAAGGACTTATTCTTCTTTCTTCCTTCACCTCGTATGACCTCCTCCTCTTCGCCCTTCTTCGTCTACGCTCCCCAATCAGTTTAATCTCCCCCCTCTCATCCCTTCCCTCCCTCTTTCTCCCTCTTTCCATGATGGATGGGCTCTGTGAACACTCGCCTAAGCGCTCTGTCAGATCTGCGTAGTAAAAAGAAAATCTGGAGGTTCACTCGGGGACACTTAACGTCATTTCTCAACGCCTCTGGATCTGGTTGTGGTCGTGTGTGTTAGCCATGGGAAAGCTGCAGCATGCACGGAAAGGAGGAAGGAGGAGTAGATCCATTTTATATATTTGCTAAATGTTTTGGGGAATGCGTGGAAGGTGTTTCACATTTACATACAATATATCACCTCCAAACACTGGTTGCCAATCCCTTCACAGAAATATATTGAGTCTAAAACAGCAAATTGTACTTTTAGGTGGTTTTGAAAGCACATGTTGGATAACTAGTATTTTTAATTTGTATTGTACAATGCCACGTCTTTAATGCCACTGCAACACACACCTTTCCCAAATTGGGATCAATAAAGGACTATCTTATCTTACCTCTTATCTGAATGTCTTTTTTTAGCTGCACAGTTTTTAATGGACTTATTTTAGATCCTGAAACCATGGATTTCATCTTGAAGTAAAGAAATCTGGAGGTTCACTCGGGGACACTTAACGTCATCTCTAAACGTCTCTGGATCTGGTTGTGGTCATGTGTGTTAGCCATGGGAACTGCATGAAAAGAAGGAAGCATTTGGGCTTTTGTTTTTTCAAGGTCTCCCTCTTTCTTCCTCCCCCCCCCCATCTTTACAAGTCCTCCTCTTTCAACATCTTCACCATAACCCCCTCCAGCCCTCCTCACTCTTTTCCTCCCCGTCTCTCTTTTCTCTCGCTGTCTGCGATGGTCATGTCTCGCGGGGGGGGAGACAGTTGGCAGGATGCAGGCTTGCTGCCATGGCAACAGCAACCCTACCCTCTCCCCAAGGTCTCCTTAGCAACTAGTAGCTTGGCATTGTAGTAATGAGCCTGCCCAGCATGCCACACTAGGATGAGATGCGTGTGTGTTTGTGTTTGTGTGTGTGTGTGTGTGTGTGTGTGTGTGTGTGTGTGTGTGTGTGTGTGTGTGTGTGTGTGTGTGTGTGTGTGTGTGTGTGTGTGTGTGTGTGTGTGTGTGTGTTTGTGTGTGTTTGTGTGTGTTTGTGTGCGTGTGTGTGTTTGGTGTGGAGTAAGATTGGTCTCAATGTTATTAGGTGAACTGATACGAGTATCTGTGTGTAAATGTGTGAGTTGTACATTTAAAATACCTTCCTGAAATGCAAAAGACAGATGTGTTAACTTGAATTTCTTAATCGGGTGTCAACTTACTCATGCAGACAAAAAAAAAATCTCACCAACTATCTACCGCACTTTTCCCTCGGGTAAAACACATCCTCGCCCTCGATGCGACTCGGTTAAAATGAGTTAGTCAAAGCCATACGATAAATCGATCCATCTGCTGACTGTTGGACATTATGAGAGGGACAGCCTGCTCTCAAACTTTACCCTTCAAATCAATAAGACAATCATTTGAAAGCTAAGAATCTCCTCTTTCCAACGGTTTATACAACACAACATGTGATCCAGGGTTAATGATTTTTGATAGAGCAGGTCATACATATACATGCAGGATACAAAGTCACACAAATCACATTGACTTTCAATACGACAAACCTTTTTAAGTGCGTATCACAGAGACAACGATATGTAGATCGCTCTCCTCGCTGGCAATTTCTCGTCCAAAATTACATCCGCTAAATGGAAATGTACAGCCTTGTTGTTAAAGATTGACAGTCACACATCACACAGAGAATCAGACTTGGTTTCCCTTTTGAAAACTGGCACACTTCAAAAGAGCTGATGAGAGACGAGTTCTCAAGAAGTGCGACAGTTTGTGTGAATTGGCAAAAATTATTTACTGGGAATGAAACCATCAATCTCAAGTCGGGTGACATTTCTTTTTGAAAGGTGTATTCAAAGCTTTATGAGTAAAAAAAAGAATGAATTTAACAATATTGTGTAGTATTTATCGTAGGCAATGAGTGTGTTTACTCTCGAAACTTCTGTGTATCAGTTAGAATCAGAACATGTTATTTATCCCAGAGGAAATTGGGTTTGTGACAGTTCCTCCATTAAATTGTTTTGCATATCTACAGTATATATTAAACTGGTATCAGGTAACACAGAAGCAGTAAAGATTGAGTTCATATACCCATAAAAAACAGAAACACATTGCCAGTTGCCGTGAAATATGATTTGTTTTGATAATTGTTCTCACGTCGTTCTGGGGATTTAGTCCAACGTTTAGCCGAAGCTGACAAAAAGGTTTTGGAAGTTTAAGTTACACAAATGTAAAATATGCAGTCGTGTGTGTAGGTTAATTTCACGTGCTAATATGAAATGGCAACATAGCGAGATCCGAGAAAAAACATTTCATACTGAAAGCAGAAGCTAATTCGGCTAACGCAGATAGCTATAGCTACATTTAGCTTCTGTTGAATCTCAAGTCAACGACATGTCATCGACTTGGTTCTTTATATTCTATAGTGTTGGTCATTTGATGAATGCATCACTTTACATGGGTCTTAAATTGTGGTGGAAAAAGATGTACTGCTTCTCGCTACATCACCTGGGTTTCCATGGAAAAAGATGACGTTAGCATGATGGAGATGTTGCTATTGGACTATAGTAATCAGTAATCAGCGCGATCTGTTTGGAAAACATATTAAACAATATCTTTCTTTTCGAAACTTTAATGAATATTCAGTACAGAGCGTTTTATAATTAGGGTCAGGATTAAGAGATTTGTTAGCACTTACCTATAATTGAAGTACTGACATGTTCATAAAAGTGTCTCCTCTTCAAGTGTTTTCCATATTGATGTATGTATGAAATGCCAAAGGTTGATTTTATAATCGCGACGTAAGAGATGGTTGTTTCTCTGCTGGTGTTACTAGCATCTAGAAACCTTTGACGCTGTTTTTAAGCAGGATTGTGGACGTCAATGTTCCTCAAAAACAATAACCATTGCTACAAAAAAGTGTGGATCAGATTGATGAATCTTCTCAGGTTGTTGTTATTTAAGTGCAGAAATAACTCTCTTATGTTTATCTTAATTCAACACTTAAAGAGTATTGGGCGGCCGGCCCATAGGGGCGCTAGGGGCGCCGCCCCACCTCTCCCCACATACAAACAAATGTTAAAAACTATATTAAAAAAAAATATATATTTTATATTTTTATTTTAATGAACAAGGTAAATATCATACAATTGGTATCAGTAAAATGTATAATCTACAATAAAATCTCGTTTAAAATTGTGTTACGATGTCTAAAGTTACTGATAAGTCACCTGTTTCCTGCCTGGCCTTGCCCGTGGCATTAGTTTATCATTACGGGGCGCCGTGCAAGGAGCCCCCGAGCCAAACAGCAGCAACCAGCATGTTGCAAAAGTCTCAATAGTAAACTGTGCCGCCCAAACATAATTTCAGCCAATCAGCGCCGTCAAATATTTTGGTCACGAGGGCGCTCACGTTGGCACCCACGTTGCTTACGTGCGTTGACGTGAGTTGTTTTTTAGACTCGTGAGTGACCAAGGTGATGAGAATGGCTTCGTGTGCAGGTGGAGTCGCCGGACCTCGGTCCCCGCCCAATTCCGTTCAAGAGCTAATCTCCAATCCTTTTGAAAGGAGAAGTTTGGGAGATAAATTGATACTTAAAGACCTTGGACCGGACCAACCCGATTTATATATCGCAGCAAGCTCGTGAAAAAGACAAAACGTATCAACAAGGCTTCTCACATGGCTAGCTGGATGCAAACAGGTAAATGCTATCTTTTGTTTCCCATGCTTGCTCTTCAAACAGCCGGGGACAGATACGATCTGTTCAGAAACTAGACAAAAGTTAAACAAGTACAAACCACAGACTGCCTGTGTCATGGTGAATACAGTCGCTGGTTTATTTATGTCTGTAGGCCGTTGTTGTGAGTGTGTACGGTCGGAGCATATATAACGTTAGCTTAGCCAAGCTCCATTTAGAAAACACGCATTTTAAAAGGGGTTTTCGCCTGCCGTCTGTCTGCAGACTTGTCAAAGCATTAATTCATGGTTTACTAACCGGTATCAGTATGTTGTTACTTCGGCATCATTTTGAAACGTGTATTAGAATTAAATCACGGTAAAATATGTTCATCTTGTTGTAGTTGTAGCCCCCTGGCCAGCGATTCTCTCTCTAGTTTAGCATACTCAGCCCGACTCAGCCTGGTTGTTCCTGGCCCTAGAACCACGATTTTATGGGGCCAAAAAAACGGTGAATTAGGACCCGCTAGCCGGTACTAGGCCAAGTGGAAACGCAACCAAAAACGGGCCCCGCACGGCTCGGCACTGTCTGTGTCATGGCGAATACAGTCTCTGGTTTATTTATGTCTGTAGGCCGTTGTTATGAGTGTGGAGTGAGCATATACAACGTTAGCTTAGCCTGGTCGACCCAATCTCCATTCAGAAAACAAGCATTCTCAAGGGTTGTTCGCCTGCCGTCTGTCTGCAGACTTGTCAAAGCATTAATTCATGGTTTTTACTAACCGGTATCAGTGTGTTGTTACGTCGGCATCATTTAGAAACGTGTATTACAATTTAATCATGGTAAAATATGTTCATTTTGTTGTAGTTGTAGCTCCCGAGCGTGTCTTGTTTGAATGATGCGAGTAAACACAGCTGGCAGCCGCGGTGAAACTCGAGCGACTAGAGCGATGCGAATATTCGCATCGCGTCCGGTCTGAACGCAGCATTAAAGCGAGCTCCGCGCTGCACTGGAAACGCGCCATTACATCACCAGAAGTCCTAATTTAAGGGGTCATTTTTTTTACTCACTATATCAACAGCCCCACCAAAAATATTTTCCACCAGCCGCCACTGATTGGCCGCTATAATAATGTCTTCTCCCATGCAGATAGCTACATGTTAGCTTCTGCTGAACTTTAAACTTGAAGACAAGGACTCGTTTCTTTATATTCTTAAGGTGTTTTTTTTATTCAAAGCTTCATTCTTTTGGTTATTCATGCATGAAAGGCTCATATCAGATCTCATTATCTGGACGTATAAGAGATAGTTGTTTCTGGGCAGGTGTTTCTTAGCATGTTCTCAATCTCTCTAAGTCAATCTTAATTTTTTTTTTTGTATTAACGTGTCTTACGTTCCCTAAACTAGGGGTACAAAGGGAAGTAACAACATATAAAGATAACCGGGAGAGAGAGAAAAGAGAGGAAACGGATGTGGCAAAATTAGTAGATAATGTTTAATTGTCCAAAAACAAAGAAGAGGGATCACCAGCCAATTTACACTACACATTTAAGACAACTGGAGCACATCTCCTAGAACAAAACACAAGTTGTATTAACGTGCCTTTGAGACTCATATCAGATCTCATTATCTGGACGTAAGGGATAGTTGCTTCTGGGCAGGTGTTTCTCAGCATCCCAATCTCTCTAAGTCCATCTTGCCTTTGTTGCCTTTTTGATATTAACGTGCCATTGAGAACATCTCCTCCTGCTTTGGCCTCAGACTGGGGACGGGGAGTGTGTTGGAGGTGTGGATGGATGTGACAGCTGAGGTGGGTGGTGTCTCTGTGGAGACCCGATGGCAGGTGTGATCCGTTTCCCAGCTTCTCCTCGGGGTCCTAAAGGCGTCTCGAGGCTCCACCTGGAGTGTGAAAGCTCCCCGGGGGGGGGGGGGGGGGGGGGGGTCACAGCTGTGCAAGTGAGCTTCATCTTATGAGCGCGAGTCAAAGGTGGAACTCACAGGACTATGTTTATTTTGTTAATTGCAGGGCTGTCCTTTCAGGATTTGCGTTTTAAAGGTCACCTATTATGCAAAATCCACTTCTTCATGTCTTTTCTACATCAACATGTGTCCCCTCTTCTTCATGTCTCTTCTACATCAACATGTGTCCCCTCTTCTTCATGTCTCTTCTACATCAACATGTGTCCCCTCTTCTTCATGTCTCTTCTACATCAACATGTGTCCCCTCTTCTTAATGTCTTTTCTACATCAACATGTGTCCCCTCTTCTTCATGTCTCTTCTACATCAACATGTGTCCCCTCTTCCCCATGTCTCTTCTACATCAACATGTGTCCCCTCTTCTTCATGTCTCTTCTACATCAACATGTGTCCCCTCTTCTTCATGTCTCTTCTACATCAACATGTGTCCCCTCTTCTTAATGTCTTTTCTACATCAACATGTGTCCCCTCTTCTTCATGTCTCTTCTACATCAACATGTGTCCCCTCTTCTTCATGTCTCTTCTACATCAACATGTGTCCCCTCTTCTTCATGTCTCTTCTACATCAACATGTGTCCCCTCTTCCCCATGTCTCTTCTACATCAACATGTGTCCCCTCTTCTTCATGTCTCTTCTACATCAACATGTGTCCCCTCTTCTTCATGTCTCTGCTACATCAACATGTGTCCCCTCTTCTTCATGTCTCTTCTACATCAACATGTGTCCCCTCTTCTCCATGTCTCTTCTACATCAACATGTGTCCCCTCTTCTTCATGTCTCTTCTATATCAACATGTGTCCCCTCTTCTTCATGTCTCTTCTACATCAACATGTGTCCCCTCTTCTCCATGTCTCTTCTACATCAACATGTGTCCCCTCTTCTTCATGTCTCTTCTACATCAACATGTGTCCCCTCTTCTCCATGTCTCTTCTACATCAACATGTGTCCCCTCTTCTCCATGTCTCTTCTACATCAACATGTGTCCCCTCTTCTTCATGTCTCTTCTACATCAACATGTGTCCCCTCTTCTCCATGTCTCTTCTACATCAACATGTGTCCCCTCTTCTTCATGTCTCTGCTACATCAACATGTGTCCCCTCTTCTTCATGTCTCTTCTACATCAACATGTGTCCCCTCTTCTTCATGTCTCTTCTACATCAACATGTGTCCCCTCTTCTTCATGTCTCTTCTACATCAACATGTGTCCCCTCTTCTTCATGTCTCTTCTACATCAACATGTGTCCCCTCTTCTTCATGTCTCTTCTACATCAACATGTGTCCCCTCTGTGGAAAGAGACTCTGAAAGTTTCAGGAACAAAGATTTTCTCTCTTTTTGATCCATTTCTATAAAAACCTGTCTGAAAATGAGCTGATCAGATTTTGGCCACTTTATGATGTCATAACGATGTGTTGTCTTGTGTAGCCATTAGCCAATCAGCAACCAAGGTAACCCCCCCCCCCCCTTATCACCTGAATCTCCTCTAGAGCATCAATGTGTTCTTTGTAACCAAATCTCTCTCAGAGGGGCGTGGGGAGGGGCTCCTTGTCTTCATCTAAAGTAACAGACAGAGAATCAGCACTGTTTTGAGGTTTCGCAGCAAACACTGCATGGCTGCAACAAATCTGTAATATCACTATAATATTACCTCATGCAGGGGGGGGGGGGGGGGGCAGTGAAGTATGTCTATGAATAGGAACAACATTGATTTTCATGCACTTTCAGGAAATAGTGGGAAATGTTGGTTTTAATGGGATTCAATGGGAACATTGTTATCGGGTTTGGCTGTCTGTATTATTTTCAAATTTTTACAATCAATTCAACTAGAACCTACTGCTGTACAGTGTTCCATTTTAAGTTGCTTTTAAAGTGTTTTTTGCAGTCTGTATTTTGGATCAAACACTAAATGTCTATCTTATTATTTAGCTTTTGGAAATAGGATGGGATGTTCTTTTTGTAGTAAATGAAATCAGGTGTTTTTCCAGAATGCCATCGTTTGAAAACTTGAATTTACAGAAAAAAGTCCAAAATCTGATCTCAAGTTTTCCGCTTTTTGAAACAAAATTACGAGCTACCGTACATAGATTATTTATAGTAAAGAGCTGTGTTTACTGTATTTCTACTCCAGCATGTTGTTGCCTCCTGCCCCACATTAGCATTACAAACAGGACGTAATGGTGTTCATGTTGTAAGGAAAGCCAACAGGAAGGAAGGAAGGAAGGAAGGAAGGAAGCTTCACGACTCGGGGTCATCTCTCTCTCTCCAGAGCTGGCCTGAGGACCGGGCATCTCTGGCACGCAGGGAGGATTTTCCGATCCCCTGCCCCGCTCTCAGATGCTCGTTAATCTGCCGGCTCTATTTTTATCCGGCCTCTCCTCACCGCCCTCAGGGGCTCTCCGCCTTCTCTCAGCTCCTCTCTCAGTATGTCCGTCCGCTAGTGATGGGAATTACGGCTCTTTGAAGGGAGCCAGATCTCATGGCTCCGTTAATATATAACTGGCTGCTGAATCCTAAGAACTGTTACAGGATGAGTGTTTTGTAAATTACGTAACTTTTTATTTTATTCAATTTGTTATTCTATAATAACTTTGTTTTTACTTTGATACTTTCTTATGCATGCTTCTACGTAACACTAAGCTGTCTTTGGCTTTTTTTCTGCTGTAACAACGTACATTTCTGATTCGTCCGTTCCTTTCCGAGAGCCGTTCAAAAGAGATGTCTTTTTTAAGGGGGCGGGGTTACTAGGTTTATCTGCGAAAGAATCACCCGGATAATGATTGACTGTTTTGCCAGAAATCTACTTTTACTCACAGAACAATGTACAACTTGCCACATCTCTCAGCCAGCCAAACTACTCAAGCAGCATGCGTTATGCCATCATCTATCGAGGGCAACTTTGCATTCAGGAAAGCAAGTTCCCGTAAAGGCGAGTGGATTTATGGCAGGCAGTTTCAAGGTTTCAAGGCTTTTATTGTCATGTGTACATAGCTAGTGTAGTTATGACAATGAAAAGCTTAGGTCACAGGCTCCTCCAACAGTGCAACACAATAACACAGATACAATAGTAGGCCTACAAGTAAATAAAATAGAATATAATAGAAACAGATTATGATAGAAACTGTGCAGAATAGTCTATACAGTAATTGGAATATTGATATATGTGAGTTGCGAACAGATGAATGTTATGTTCTTTCAAAAGTGCAGATGTGTAACAGTCGTATGGCCTGTGGGATGAAACTGTCCCTTAGTCTGGTGGTTTTAGTGGACCAACGATAAAAAGAACGGCTCTCACCAAGTACGACTCGGTTCCCTTCGTTCGCACCAAAGAGCCGTTCAAAATAATTGGATCGTTCTCGAACGTAACATCACTACCGTCCATGGAGGAGCGATCCAGCCGACAGCCAATTAGAGCCTCCCTCCGCCCTCAGGCTCTCCTCACGTCTACCTTTCTCAGGTTTTAGCCCCAGACGACGTATCGCTGCCTGCCTCTCTACACCCGTCTTTACCCCCCCCCCCCCAGAGCTTATGGAGCTCCACAGGGAGTCCGGAGGAGTGAAAGGCCTTCTGTCGCCTCCAGGCCGGATCCCTCGGCTCTACTTTGAGGAGAAGTTAACTGGGAGGAGACACTGACTCTGATAGTATTGCACATTTACTCAAGTACTGTACTTTTTTAGGTACTTTACATACGTTTGTGCTACTTTATACTTTATTCCTCTACGTTTTGAAGGAAAATATGGTGGTTTTCCCTCACACTCAATAATTTGAACATACAATATTAACATATAGAAATAAAAGAAAAAAACAAGTGCAAGTGAAATCGGGAATAAGTAAACGCATTGTTCTATGTATTTTGGTTAAGACTGTTAAAGGTGAGGTAGGTAAGTTTCAGAAACCGGCTCGAGATACACTTTTTGTTATATTCCATGGAATGCTCTTAACATCCCGATAGCAATGAATATCTGAAGTGCTTTGACAAAAAATCCATAAAAAAATTTCATCTGTAGAAGCCGTAATACTGTAAAAAGTACAACAGACGTACAACAGGCGTTTAGCCGGGCCGGCTAAACGGATTGGATGGCCTACCTGCCTGTCAGCCTTCCATCGGGGCACACACTTATCTCGTGCCCTCATTGGTCTTGTGCGCGTTCGTGTGTGTTGGAGGAGGGGCTCTATAAGGAAGTGGCAGATTTTCTCCGGTTGTGTATTTTCTAATTCTAGCGATCTAGAGCCGGTTTCTCAAACTTACCTACCCCACCTTTAATACCTTAGTATTTGCAATTCAGTATTGTTCTATTTACTTTCTACATATTTATATTATTTAGGCAACTTACTTGACTATGTTATGTCTTATTTTAATGTTAAGTATATTGTATGTTGCCTTGTTGGAATAGCTTGAGACTCAAGATGTTGATTGCCAAAACTGTGCACTACAAAGTGTAGTAATGGTGCATTTAACAAATAAAGCCTTTAAATCTCTGTATTGCTCGGGACATTTTAACATTAGCAGCATCCCTGTAAAGTGTCTGCACATCTTTATAGTAACAGATCGCTTTGTGCTGCTGCTACTAGCCTTGAACACAACTCACTTATTGTGCAGCTTGCACAGTCCCAGCCGCGCTGCATTCATCCGGATCCTCTGACCTATTCTTTCCCTGCAATCCTCCAAAAGAAAAACATCTCTCTTCCCAGCTTAACCCCCCCCCCCAAACCCTGCATGCTCACACCTTCGCCAACCCCATTAATCCCTCTGCCTCCCACTTCTTTATTTCCCTTCAAAGAGACAAGCGCTGCCCGTGACATCAGTCGCAGGAAGTGAATCTTTAGCGTTGACTAATTTCCATCGATTGCCTCCAGACAGGCTTAGCAGACGAGACCCATTCCCACACAGAGCCGGCTGCTCTCATTTAAGTCTCCCCGCCTGCAGAAAACGCTTCACAATGAACGCAGTCAGCGCTTTTATCTTCTCCCCCACTCTTGCTTATTATCAAATAAATGCGCGGCACAGAGAGATACCCATTGACAGGACCGTGCATAATGACTCCTGGCGGTGTGAAATGGATTAATAAATAATGGTTCAGCAAGGGGGAGAAAACGGATTTGCAGAATCCCGCTACTTCTGTACAAGGCGATGTACAACGATCCCGTTAACACTCAGCGTGATGGTGTCTGGAAGCGTTAGGCCTAGATCTAGAGATCAAAAGCAGGTCACGCATTCAAGCCCTCGGAATGATATATAGTTGATCAAGGTTGTGGGTCCTCTCCGTGGATGTATAAAGAGAACTGGATAAAGCGTTGGAGGCACGGTCCGTTTATTTCCATGAGTTGCTCGATGGCGCATGAAGCCAAAATAGCCTGAATCTCACCAACAGAAATGGCCGAGGCTATATACAGGACGGTCCTGCAGCTAACGTCAAATGACTATATACAGACCGGGCTATTATAGCATGCTTAAGCAAGTTTCGCGGGTGGTAATGTAGGGATAGGATTCACAGATAAATATTCTCACGACAACATTATTTTCAATGAGTTTCCCCTCAATATAAAATTGTGGCAATTAAATCTCTTTCCATGCCAATTGCTTAGCTTTTTATGCTGATTTCAGTCTTTTTTTGGCTTATCTTTTTATGTTGTTTCAATCATTTTCTACTTTATATTTTCCAATGCACAATGTTTTACTTGTAAAGGATATCACTGCATACTTTAAAGACTACTCGGTTTTATTAAAACTGAAGTTTTTTTTTTTAAAGAATACGCCGACATTTCGTTGACGTGTAGTGATTTTGCATTGAAAGCAACACAAATCATTTATCGGCTACACCGGCATTTTTATTTTAGAAATCGGAGAAACCGTCTTTTGAATTGTATGTAGTATGCTGTACATTTTTGTAATTTATCCTGCTGTAAACGTTAATTGTACACCAATTATATCCATATTTCTGTAGACTACATACAAAGCGACTCGATTCTTCTGCCGATAAAGACCGTCCTGTATAGCCATTTGACGTTGTGTACAGGACCGTCCTGTATAGCCATTTGGCGTTGTGTACAGGACCGTCCTGTATATAGCCACTCCCAACAAAAATAGCCTGACCGTTTTTCTTAAATCTCCAGGTCGCCCTGTCTCGTCTGTCTCAGCTCAGGCAAATGAATATAGAGTTTGAAATAACTTTGGCTTTTGGGGTATTTCACAACTTGTAGACCCTAATCATTTGAAAAGGTGCGTTTAAAGTGTTTGGGTAGATTTCCCTCCAAAAAAAGTATGTAAAAGTAATTTACAGATCTCTTTTCTAATGAAACTCAATGGGACAGTTTCATAATCGTAAATGTCATCAAGCTTCGGTCCCACTTTTTAGTGTCCCCTGGTTTCCGCTGTGTTTTGAGCTTCTTGCAGCGTTTTGTATTTCGCAGCTCTTTTGGAAAACGTGTTGCCAAGTCTTCTACAAAAAAAGCGTTTCGCAGCGCGTTTGCACCTGTCGGCCACCATCACTCGTGTTGACTATGGAGAGCGGGACACAGTCCGATTTCTGGGCCCACGGAACACGTCCAGAGATTTAAAACGCAAACCTTGAATGTGCCGTGCAATGCATCCTAAATTAGAGATGGGCTCCTTAATATGTGGAGCAGAAAGAGCTGTAAAACCAACTACATGAAGTTCTCTAAAGGATCCCCTCTGAGAGATGCTCTCCGCTGAGCACAGAGAGGTAAAAGCAGCCTATAAAACTGTCCGGGCGCAGAACTCAAAGCTGCAGCAGAAGGTAAATCAGTTTCCTTTCTGCTTCTGCTTTCACGCTCTCGTGAGTATATCCTGCATGTGCAAACTCCATCGGAACAAGCGCACTCTCCCGACACCAGAGGCCTGCTTCTTGTTCTTTAACAAAGCGTCCTCACCCATCCCCTGTCAGTGACATATTGCTTCATTAACGCTCGCGGCTGTGTGTATATTGACAGCTTTTTTTCAAAATGGCACAGAGTAAAAGTGCGTGTGTGTGTGTGTGTGTGTGTGTGTGTGTGTGTGTGTGTGTGTGTGTGTGTGTGTGTGTGTGTGTGTGTGTGTGTGTGTGTGTGTGTGTGTGTGTGTGTGTGTGTGTCCGTCTGAGACTCGGGTGAAAATGTCTCAATCTCTTTAGCGCTGGATTAAGAAGCAGCTTGATCAAGGCGTCTTAAGTGCTTCATTTTGGAATCAGGATCGATGGCCGCTAAGAAGAATTGAGCTCGCAGCTTCGGCAGGTAAAGCTGATTGAATAGAGGCTAATGGCTTCTGAGAATCCCCTCACACCAGAGGAAATGATCATTCTGTAGGCCCTTATTTTTAATTAGTGGGGTAAACAAACTAAAAGATACCACCATGAAACTTCCCAAACTGATTACTAACATTAAGGGAATTGTGTTTTGTATTACACAATTGTGGAAAGCGTATGTTTGGATGTAGAGAATTAGGCATTTCTGTCCTAATATGTGCCAGTTTGCTTACATTTCAAGAATAACGCCAGGTTCCAAAGTACTTTTTGGGTTGTTGACATATTAGAGTTTTTTGAAAATATTATGTATATCTCTTTTTATCACTCCAAACATTCGAAGATACCTTCAAATGGCATGTTTTAGTGATAAACTGTTCTATAAATCAGGCTGTGATTAATATGTGAACAAAGCCTTCTGTAAAAACCTTCAGAAAACGGATTTATGGAGATTTCCGGCTAAAGAGAATGAGAAAATACGATAAGCGTTAAATATATGTAATTAAAATAATATAAAATAATTTATAATAATATCTATTACCTTGAAACTTCTCTAGTTCATGTCTTACAGCAAGACAATTATTTTTATATAATTTAAATATGCAAATAAGGCAAGGTAATGCTAACTTTTGGTGAAACTAGGAAAAATCTAAAGATGTAATGTTAGTCAAAATAACACTTTAATTGTGTATTTCAGATGTTTTCTTTCCACTAGTCTGAAAGAAAACATGTTATATATGCCAAACAGCCCAAACTCAGTTAACGGTGTATGAAAAAACAATGTTTTTATCTCACGTCAAATAACAAAGAGAAGGATATTCCATCTCCTTTGTCACAGCGAACAGACAAAGTGAAAAAGACCTTGTTTAAGTGTTGACATGCTAACACTCTGGTGAAAAACATGTTTTTTAACCAGTGTGCCGTGGACAGTAAACATAACGGCAGCGCTGTGACGTAGCGCGGCTCAATCCGTACGTATTTTTGAACACCCGTGAAAACCTGTGCTTGTTTTTCTTGGCTACCAATAAAAGCCCGACCAATTACATCCACCGACGCTCGATCGCCGTGATCCCACCAATCCCCTCCCTGTCTCTGTGGTTTCAGGGCGAAACCCAGCTGAGGAGTGCCCAGAATTAACCGGGATTAGCTTGGATTGTCAGGGATTACTCGGGTTGGAGAGGGATTAAGTATGATTGCCAGTTTTGGGTGGGGGGTTTTAGGGACAGGGGGGCAGATGTGTGTGTGTGAGTACATCAAGATGAACATGTGTCAAGTTGAGTAGATACGACGAGGTTTGTTATCATGTGTGTCCAATGATGAAAATGTTTTTCTTAGATTATAATCAACTTTATGGTTTTAGAGTGGTTAGCATCTCCCTGGTTCCCTCCAAAACAAGCTAATGGGTTTTTTCCATTGGAGATCAAATCATCTGTGTGTCAAACAAACGTTTTTCATACTTACACCACGTTTTGTTCTGATGGATAATCTCCACCTATTAACACCACTTTATGATTGTTGAAGTAAAAAACTAGCGTTAGGCTATAAAGGAACTACAGCACGGTCACATGACTTCACGTCACCACCGCTAAGCTAAAGGGAGCTAATATTGGGCGTTAAAGGAACTACAGCACGGTCACATGACGTCACGTCAACACCGCTAAGCTAAAGGTGGCTAATATTGGGCTTTAAAGGAACTACAGCACGGTCACATGACTTCACCTCACCACCGCTAAGCTAAAGGTGGCTAATATTGGGCTTTAAAGGAACTACAGCACGGTCACATGACTTCACCTCACCACCGCTAAGCTAAAGGTGGCTAATGTTGGGCTTTAAAGGAACTACAGCACGGTCACATGACTTCACGTCAACACCGCTAAGCTAAAGGTGGCTAATATTGGGCTTTAAAGGAACTACAGCACGGTCACATGACTGCACGACAACACCGCTAAGCTAAAGGCGGCTAATGTTGGGTGTGATGACGTTTAGTTGTCTCATTTATGCACTAATCAGTATAAAATATAGCATATATGAAAAGTTAAAGTGAACACAGTATGAACAGCATTAATTGGTAAAACACAATGAACAGTCTTATTAATATAAATATACCATAAAGTCTGTATAAATAAGGACAGTAAAATACAGACACTATGAACAGTATTAGAAATATTAAAGACATTATAGGTATTAGAGATACAGTACAATATAGACACTATAGACGGTAGGATGAATATGAATAAAATATAGAGATAATAACAATATAGACAGTATAATAAAGACAGTAGTATACATATTTAATACACTATAGAGATATAAATCGTAAAATAAATACAGAAGTATACACATTTAATATTCTATGTAAGTAGTAACAAATAGACACTATAAAGGTGGTAGAGATATATCAGTTAGACACTATACACGGTAATATAAATATGAATTCACCATATGGACACTTTGTATAAATAATATGAAAACATATGAGTACACCACAGAAGATATGTAAGTACAGATAAAATGATTGAATATGATCGTGTACAGTCTGAAAATTGCTGTGGAAACAATCTTTTCCTCTATATTGTGACAAGGTCCGGCACACAGAAATATATATTGAGACATTAGCTGTTGTGTAGATATTAAAATAGGAGGCTTTTCTGTGCTCAGACACTGATCCCTGCTGAGAAACAGAAAGGAAAACATCACTCTCGTTGCCATGCGACACAAACTGGATAATTTGCAATAGATGCAATTAGCATTAGCTAGCTGACCTGGGCTGAAAAAAAAGGACAAGGGGGGGTTAAAATAATAATAATAATAATTGTGAAAATTAGCCACTGCTGTTGTGTGAGGACAGGGGTCGGCAACCCACGGCTCTCGAGCCCTCTACTCTGGCTCCCTTGAGCTTAGACAAAAATAAGATTAAAGTATTTGTAGGACTATTTATATGTTGTTGCACGGTTGAAAATGTTTCGTATCTTGTTTTTTGAGGTGATACTGTGACACATAACATTTTTAAAAAACGGTTTTAATTAGGTCAATTAAAATATGCGTCACATCCTGCTCCGGTCCCGCGCGAGCGCCTTTTCTTACAGGCGAATAACCTGACCCCCGGCTCGATGAGCGAACTATGGATACATCAAAGAAAAGAAAAGTATCGTAGGAACACGGAGGGTTTAATTCTGCGTGGACAGAGTTATCTGCTTTCACAGCAAGCGATGCTGGCTTACCGGGATGTTTGATATGTGGAGAGAAGTTGTCAAAGGTGCTGCAGCCTTTACGTATCGAGGAGAAACACGGGAGAGGAAGACAGCTGACGATCTTCAGTCGTAATTCAATCAGTTAACAATTTTTAGGGTGCAGCTATGTTTTATTTATTTCAAAGTGGGCCCATTTTAATTATATTCATTTTCTTCAAATGTGCAGACGACTCCCCACGTGATGTGTTGATTTATTAGTAGGCCTGTGTATTTGTTTTAATTCTCCTTATGAGAGTTCTTTGTTTATTATGAGAGGTTTCTATAATGTAATACATAATAAATGCAATGATGTCTATGATGTAACAATATATACAACTTTATAAGCTATCAAGCTATCAAATATGTTTTTCGGCTCCAGACAAAAAGAATTGTTGGAAAAGGGGGCAAAATGGCTCTTTTGGTCAAAAAGGTTGCAGACCCCTGTGTTAGGAGGATGTGGGCAGAGGCTGCAGAGAGCTCACCATGTGTGACCTTTTAGAAAGCGGCTTGATAGAGACAGAAAGTCACAGTGAAATATAATCTGCACTAAGAGAGGGAGATTAACCTCTCAGTCTCACCCAGTGTTAACACAATTTAAAATGAATTTCTTAAAGATAAATACACGTATATATTCTGTCCACCTGTGGTTTGTTTAGTTTGGGATGTCAAGAGGAGTTGGACGTTAAACAACAGTATTGATATATAAAATAAGATACAAAACAAGGCATTGCACATAAGTAGAATTAAAGAGTAGAAATAAACAAAACTAGAATTAAAACAGCATTAAAAAGTAACAAATATACAGTAGACCGTGAAGATAAAAAAAACCTCTATAAACGTTGACAATAACACACTATGGAAAGGGTTTAGACACAATATAAAGCAATATGTTATTTACATTAAGAGTGTAGGGAATGGAATATTACATTAAATATGAATGCAAAATGTACAGTTAGTCCAAAAAGAAGCTATGGAGCAGAGAGATATATTTGTTATACCTATGTTCCTTATTTTGTTGAATCATTAACAGTTGATATGACATGGATTTAAGGTCTACTTACTTTTATTTTGTTGTATTAAATTAAGTTAAGCAGTATGTTTACGAGACAACTCTCCTGATAAGTAATACAAACATTATGGGTAAAAGCGGTGGGGTAAGACTCAGAGAATGGGGCGGAGCCTGCGAGCTAGTTCAGGCAGTCAACTCGAGCACTTGTGCTGCATTCATACATAACGCCTCTTGCCACTCTACCACCAACCAATCAGAGTCTCCGTAATACGCCGCTCTATTGAACCTGCCATCTCTCTCCATGCATTGCTTGCTGCTGCTTTGCTGCAGCTACTTCCACGTCGCTGCTGCTCGCCTGCCCCACCACCACCCCAGCTTCCACCTGTAGGCTCGGGGGGCTAGTTATTTAATCATCACTCATCGTGCTATGTATATCTGTGGAAACACGTGAGTTGTCTGACTGAAATACAGTTCAGTCAGACAACTCACGTGTTTCTTAATATGTTTATTAGAAGCAGCATATAGTTTGAGTTTGGCGACTAGGCTCGGGCCTCATCACTCCACAGATATACATAGCACAATGAGTGATGATTAAATAACTAACCCCCCGAGCCTACAGGTAGAAGCCGGGGTGGAAGCCGGGGTGGAAGCCGGGTTGTAAGCTGGGGTGGAAGCTGGGGTGGAAGCTGGGGTGGAAGCCGGAGAGGAAGCCGGGGTGGAAGCCGGGTTGGAAGCTGGGGTGGAAGCTGGGGTGGAAGCTGGGGTGGAAGCTGGTTGGAAGCTGGGGTGGAAGCTGGGTGGAAGCTGGGGTGGAAGCTGGGTGGAAGCTGGTTGGAAGCCGGGGTGGAAGCCGGGGTGGAAGCTGGGGTGGAAGCTGGTTGGAAGCTGGGGTGGAAGCTGGGTGGAAGCTGGGGTGGAAGCTGGGTGGAAGCTGGTTGGAAGCCGGGGTGGAAGCCGGGGTGGAAGCTGGGTGGAAGCTGGGTGGAAGCTGGGTGGAAGCTGGGTGGAAGCCGGGGTGGAAGCTGGGTGGAAGCTGGGGTGGAAGCTGGTTGGAAGCCGGGGTGGAAGCCGGGGTGGAAGCTGGGTGGAAGCTGGTTGGAAGCTGGGTGGAAGCTGGTTGGAAGCTGGGTGGAAGCCGGGGTGGAAGCTGGGTGGAAGCTGGGGTGGAAGCTGGGTGGAAGCTGGGGTGGAAGCCAGGGTGGAAGTTGGGGTGGTGGGGGGGCAGGCGAGCAGCAGCAACATGAAACACAGCAGCAGGAACATGAACGCAGCAATATCAAGTGAACACAGCAGTGGCAGAAGACCTGGCAGCTTAAATAGAGCGGCATGTTTAAGAGAATGTGTTTGGTTGGTTGTCAGAGGGACGCGGTGCGTCACGTGTTAATGTATCATTGGTGCTCCAGTTGACTGCCTGAACTAGCTCGCAGGCTTCGCCCCATTTAATGCTATGATTTGAGTGGCATTATATAATATTGTGAGAGATTGATTCAGGATGGAAAGTCAGGATGTCCGGCCTTCACTGCTTGGATTTTGATTTATTTCAACTGCAGCTCTATAGGTTATTGTCGGTGCCTCGTTTTCCGCCTTTAGAAGCGAACATTTGGCACTAAAGTCAAGTATTTGATAGATGATTGCTTGTTAGAAAAATGGGACATTCTTGTGAGTTTGGTGTTGAATGTGTGTGTTTGGTGTTGCTTTTGCATTTTGTCAATTGGCAAAAAGGGCCAGTGGCAATTCGAGTGGCCTTGGACGAAAATATGTATTACTTTAAAGGTCACCTATTATACAAAATCCACGTTTTCATGTCTTTTATACATAAACATGTGTCCCCTCTGGGTAAAGAGATTCTGGAAGTTTCAAGAAAAAATATTTGCTTTTTGTCCTGAATCTCCTCTAGAGCACCATTGAGTTCTTTGTAACCAAATGTCTCTCAGAGGGGCGTGGGGAGGGGCTCCTTATTTTCATCTGAAGTAACAGACAGAGAATCAGCACTTTGGAAACAGGGCTGAAACAGAGAGGATTATGGGTAATGCTGCAATGATCTGTTTGGTGTTTGGAGCCATGATCTGTATATATCTGAGAGCTATAATGTATTGATGAAAAATAGTATAATAGGGGATCTTTGAAACAGGTTAACGTTCCAGTTGTTGTCGAGATCTTGTATGACTTTTTTGTGACTTGCAAAACAGTGACTTTATACCTTGCTATCAAGCATGCTGTCATGAATTGTCGCCCGGTCTGCCATATATTTTCCAAAAGGGTAAAAGTGTGGGAACTCTGTGTTCGGACGGATCGGCCATTAGCTAACGGGCGGACTGCCTCTCCCCCGACTCGGTGAAAGCAGCCGAGTGTCCGGGTCGAACTCAGTCGCGGTTAATGTAGAACACACAGGAGCTGGACACTCCCTGTAGAGGAGGAGGAGGTCGAGAGCACGGATCCACTCACCGTTCTCTCTCTGCAACACTCGCCCTGACAACTTCATATATAAATACTACTACTCCAAACTAGAAACTAATCTGGAGTCCAGAGGTGGGAAGTAGTGGAGTACAAATACTTTGTGACTGTACTTAAGTACATTTTTCTGGTATCAGTACTTTACTCCACTACTTATTTTCTGACGACTTTCTACTTCTTACATGTTGACCACAAATACCTGTACTTTCTACTTCGTACATGTTGACCACAAATACCTGTACTTTCTACTTCGTACATGTTGACCACAAATACCTGTACTTTCTACTTCTTACATGTTGACCACAAATACCTGTACTTTCTACTTCGTACATGTTGACCACAAATACCTGTACTTTCTACTTCTTACATGTTGAACACAAATACCTGTACTTTCTACTTCTTACATGTTGAACACAAATACCTGTACTTTCTACTTCTCACATGTTGAACCCAAATACCTGAACTTTCTACTTCTTACATGTTGAACACAAATACCTGTACTTTCTACTTCTTACATGTTGAACACAAATACCTGTACTTTCTACTTCTTACATGTTGAACACAAATACCTGTGCTTTCTACTTCTTACATGTTGAACCCAAATACCTGTACTTTCTACTTCTTACATGTTGAACACAAATACCTGTACTTTCTACTTCTTACATGTTGAACACAAATACCTGTACTTTCTACTTCTTACATGTTGAACTCAAATACCTGTACTTTCTACTTCTCACATGTTGAACCCAAATACCTGAACTTTCTACTTCTTACATGTTGAACACAAATACCTGTACTTTCTACTTCTTACATGTTGAACACAAATACCTGTACTTTCTACTTCTCTCATTCTCCAAACAGCTGGTTCCTTTAGTCTGAATATGTGTTGGTGCGTGATCATTATTCTTTAGAGTCACTGCGTGCCTATTGATTTGAACACGATCCGTGTATCCATCACTTCCTGGTCTTCTCTAAAGAAGAGGGACCAATGGAAACGTTGTCATGTTGCCGTTGTTCACCATGGAAACATTCATTAGCTAACAACGACATTATTGTTCTGTTAATATAAAGGGAGGTCAGGTACTCTTTAAAACAGCTGCTAGCTATGGGTACTTTTTACTGAAGTGCACTTCAAAGCCTCTTTACTTTCACTTGAGTAAAGAAGTTTAGTCAGTACTTCTACTTTTACCAGAGTATTTCTAAACACGAGTATCTGTACTTCTACTTGAGTAAAGGATGTTTGTACTTTTGCCATCTCTGCTGGAGACTGATCTGGAGTCTGTGGTTTTCGGCGCGAATCAGCGACAGATTCTGCCTTTGATTGCAATGAAAACTTGGAGACTTCCCGTTGCACGTGATGCTCCAATCCTGCACTAGCCAGGTGAATAAACGGGAACTTATATTTGTAATTTAAATTAATGTTGTATATTGCAAGAAAACAAGACAGAAAGGATTCATGTAGGATTCCAATCCTCGTCTCATGGGTACAAGTCACGTTTTAGTTTGACTCGTCCATCCATCCTCAACCCCTTCAAACAAAGACCTTTGATTAAAAACAAAAACGTACCAGTGAACGTCTAAAAAAAACGTTATCTGGGACGAAACACATTTCCCTTGAAAGGTAACTCACAGTGCAGTTTCATTGTCGGAAAACGTCATTTTTAGGTGTGCGCAATATAAGAACAAACATGTCAGTTTAATCTCAACAAACAATGAAGACAATGCGGACAGATGCCGCGCATAGAGCTGTACGGCGCCTCAGCAGGTGAAAGAAAAGCTACTGTGGTGGTGTAATTGTTGCTCTGGTAGTTGTGCAAAAAGCACTCTCTCTCACACACACACACACACACACACACACACACACACACACACACACACACACACACACACACACACACACACACACACACACACACACACACACACCCGGCTAATCACAGCGTGGTGCAGGTAGTGAGACGTTGGGACTGCTGGTGATTGAGTTTCCCTGGTGGATTGGAAACAGGAATCTGACAGTCTCAGATAAAAGGCTGTTTGGAGTTGCCTGCAGCATCAAACAGCCTCACCCCCCCCCCCCTGAATCACTTCTCCCCCTATTTTGGTTTATACTCTGTTTCCATGGCTACATCACGTTGGTTAGAAACCTGTCATGGCGCCGCGCTCAGATCACCTGACGCGGGTCATTGCCTGGCTCTTTCACATCGTCATCGTTCAGTTTGGGCTTTGAGAGAAGTCTGGAGAAGTGAGATCGGAGCATTTTGACGCAAATGGTGTGGAAGAAATGGAGAGGACCCCCCCCCCCCCCCTATAAAGAGCAACATAAATACATCCCTCATATCCAATTTCTGTAAAGAGAGTCTAGTCAAAGCAGCGTGATTTGAGTGGACAATGGGACGAAATTACCCGTTAGGAGTCGTGCTGAGGGGATGTGTGTGTGTGTGTGTGTGTGTGTGTGTGTGTGTGTGTGTGTGTGTGTGTGTGTGTGTGTGTGTGTGTGTGTGTGTGTGTGTGTGTGTGTGTGTGTGTGTGTGTGTGTGTGTGTGTGTGGTGTGTGTGTGTGTGTGTGTGTGTGTGTGTGTGTGTGTGTGTGTGTGTGTGTGTGTGTGTGTGTGTGTGTGTGTGTGTGTGTGTGTGCGTGTGTGTGGGGGGTGGGGGTTTATCCGTGAATGAGAACAGCGGGCAGGAGACTGATTTGGAGAAGCCACTTAAAGCTGAATTCCCCCTGTAAACATTTTGCGTAGAAACATATTACCTGCTGTTGTGGACGCTGTGATTTTCATAATACGCTGAAACAACAAAGAGCCGTCGCCTCTTGTCCAGTTAGCAGCCGAGCATGCTGCCAGAAAATAAGGTGTGTGGGCAGGGGGGGGGGGGGGGTGAAATGTAAACTGGCCCACTTAAACCCAGATTTGCATCTCCCGCTGTTGATGGGTTTCTTTAGGATTCTAACGGTAGGATACTGGACAAGCATTTTCAATCACCTTACTGAGGCCTTGGACGTGGTATTGACACCATGATGTGCAGAAACTGCCATTTTTGGAGTAATACCTGGCCACCGAATGTTGAAGAGGATAACTAAGGACAGTATAGCCTTTGCATCTCTTTTAGCACGAAGAAGAATACTCCTAGAATGGAAATCTTCTATACCACCTAAAGCATCTCTATGGCTTAAAGATCTAATGTAGTACCTGAACTTGGAGAAGATTAAATATAACCTGAGGGGCTCCTCAAAACTATTTGAATCTGTCTGGGGCTCTATGATAGCCTACATAGCTGAACTTAAGACACTACATTAAGGAGAAAGAGGGGGAACTACGAATGTATGTTTTTTTTTCTTTCTTGTGTCTCTTTTTATATTAATTTTTTTATTTATTTATTTTTATTTATTTGTTCTGTCTTTGTATACATGTATGTATGTAGGTAGGTAGGTAGGTAGGTAGGTAGGTAGGTAGGTAGGTACGTACGTACGTACGTACGTGTATGTATGTGCATGTGTACATGTGGGTATACATATGAGTATATGGGTACAAGTATTACTGTTCCTATTCTTTATTCCCTTATCTATACATTTTCTTTTAATATTATCTTCTATATTACTTTACCTTGACCTATACAGGTATCTATCTTATTTATTTAGTTAGTTATTTATTTTACTAGCTAGGACCGGGAGGGAGGGAAAGGGGAAAAATAAATAAAAATATTGACTGTATAAATGTAAATGAAGAACCAGCACCTTACCGTGGTAGAGAGGTTTGTGTGCCCTGATGAACCTGGGGGCTGTGTTGTCTGGAACCTTGTGTTCCTGGTAGGGTCTCCCATGGCAAATTGGTCTCAGGCAAGGGGCCAGACTAAGATTGGTTCAAAAGACCTCATGAAAGGAAAAACAAGAAGTGAGGATACCCGGCCCGGAGGAAGGGTCCCCTTCTGGAGCCAGGCCCAGAAGGAGGACTCGTCGGCGAGCGTCTGGTGGCCGGGCTTGCCACGGAGCCCGGCCGGGCCCAGCCCGAAAAGGCAACGTGGGCAACACCTCCGCTTCTCTGTCCCGCGGGCCCACCACCTACGGGAAACATCGATGGGGTTGGGTGCGCTGCCAGACGGGTGGCAGTGAAAGCGGAGGGTCTCGACGGACCAGACCCGGGCGGCAGAAGCTGGCTTTGGGGACGTGGAACGTCACCTCTCTGGGGGGGAAGGAGCCGGAGCTTGTGCGGGAGGTGGAGCGGTACCAGTTGGATCTGGTTGGGCTCACCTCTACGCACAGCGTCGGCTCTGGAACCTTACTTCTGGATAGGGGTTGGACTCTATTCTTCTCCGGAGTTGCTCAAGGTGTGAGGCGCCGGGCGGGTGTGGGGATACTCACAAGTCCCCGGTTAGGTGCTTCGTTGTTGGAGTTTACCCCAGTGGACGAGAGGGTCGCCTCCCTACGCCTGCGGGTTATGGGGGGGAAAACTCTGACTGTTGTGTGTGCTTATGCACCCAACAGCAGTTCAGAGTATTCGGCCTTCTTGGAGACCCTGGAAAGAGTCCTGTATGGGGCTCCTGAAGGGGACTCCTTAGTCTTGCTGGGAGACTTCAACGCACATGTGGGCAATGATGGAGACACTTGGAGGGGCGTGATTGGGAGGAACGGCCCCCCTGATCTGAACCGGAGTGGTGGTTTGTTACTGGACTTCTGTGCTAGTCATGGATTGGCCATAACAAACACCATGTTCGAACATAAGGATGCTCATAAGTGTACGTGGTACCAGAGCACCCTAGGCAGAAGGTCCATGATCGATTTCGTTATCGTATCATCGGACCTGAGGCCGTATGTTTTGGACACTCGGGTAAAGAGAGGGGCGGAGTTGTCAACTGATCACCATCTGGTGGTGAGTTGGGTCGAGTGGCGGGGGAAGCCTCTGGATAGACCTGGTAAGCCCAAACGTGTAGTTCGGGTGAACTGGGAACGTCTGGAGGAGGCCCAAGTTCAGGAGGCCTTCAACTCACACCTCCGGCGGAGCTTTTCGGGCATTCCTGTGGAAGTTGGGGACATTGAACCAGAGTGGTCGGTGTTCAAAGCCTCTATTGCCGAAGCCGCAGTGGGGAGCTGTGGTCTCAAGGTCTTAGGTGCCTCAAGGGGCGGTAACCCTCGAACCTCCTGGTGGACACCGGTGGTCAGGGAAGCCGTCCGACTGAAGAAGGAGGCCTTCAGGGATTTGTTATCCCGGGGGACTCCCGAAGCAGTTGCAAGGTACCGACAGGCCCGAAGGGCAGCAGCCTCATCCGTGGCCGAGGCAAAGCAGCGGGTGTGGGAGAAGTTCGGAGAAGACATGGAGAAGGACTTTCGGGCGGCACCAAAGTTGTTCTGGAAAACTGTCCGACACCTCAGGAGGGGGAAGCAGGGAACCATCCAAGCTGTGTACAGTAAGGCTGGGACGTTGTTGACCTCAACTGATGGAGTGTTGGGACGTTGGAAGGAACACTTTGAGGAACTCCTGACAACTCCGCCCTCTATGTTAGAGGCAGAGCTGGAGTATGACGGGGGATCAACGCCAATCTCCCGGGGGGAGGTCACTGAGGTCGTCAAACAACTCGACAGTGGCAAAGCCCCGGGGGTGGATGAGATCCGCCCGGAAATGCTGAAGGCTCTGGGTGTTGAGGGACTGTCATGGTTGACACGTCTCATCAACGTTGCGTGGAAGTCGGAAACGGTACCGAAGGAGTGGCAGACCGGGGTGGTGGTCCCCCTTTTCAAAAAGGGGGATCAGAGGGTGTGTGCCAATTACAGAGGCATCACACTACTCAGCCTCCCCGGGAAAGTTTACTCCAAGGTACTCGAAAGGAGGGTCAGGCCGATTGTCGAACCTCAGATTGAGGAGGAACAATGCGGATTCCGTCCTGGTCGTGGAACGACGGATCAGCTTTTTACTCTCGCAAGGATCCTGGAGGGGGCCTGGGAGTACGCTTATCCGGTCTACATGTGTTTTGTAGACTTGGAGAAGGCGTATGACCGGGTTCCCAGGGAGTTACTGTGGGAGGTGCTGCGGGAGTATGGGGTGAGGGGGGTCTCTACTCAGGGCCATCCAATCTCTGTACTCCCAAAGCGAGAGCTGTGTCCGGGTCCTCGGCAGTAAGTCGGACCCATTTCCGTTGAGGGTTGGCCTCCGCCAGGGCTGCGCTTTGTCACCAATCCTGTTTGTAATATACATGGATCGGATTTCGAGGCGTAGTCGTGGGGGGGGGGGGTCTGCAGTTCGGTGGACTAAGGATTGCACCACTGCTTTTTGCAGATGATGTGGTTCTGATGGCTTCATCGGTCTGCGACCTTCAGCACTCACTGGATTGGTTCGCAACCGAGTGTGAAGCGGCTGGGATGAGGATCAGCACCTCCAAATCTGAGGCCATGGTTCTCAGCAGGAAACCGATGGACTGTCCACTCCAAGTAGGGAATGAGTCCTTACCCCAAGTGAAGGAGTTCAAGTATCTCGGGGTCTTGTTCTCGAGTGAGGGATCAATGGAGCGTGAGATGGGCCGGAGAATCGGAGCAGCGGGAGCGGTATTGCAGTCGCTTTACCGCACCGTTGTGACGAAAAGGGAGCTGAGCCGGAAGGCAAAGCTCTCTGTCTACCGGGCCATTTTCATCCCTACCCTCACCTATGGTCATGAAGGATGGGTCATGACCGAAAGAACGAGATCGCGGATACAAGCGGCCGAGATGGGTTTCCTCCGCCGGGTGGCTGGTGTCTCCCTTAGAGATAAGGTGAGAAGTTCGGTCATCAGGGAGGGACTCGGAGTTGAGCCGCTCCTCCTTCGCGTCGAAAGAAGCCAGTTGAGGTGGTTCGGGCACCTAGTTAGGATGCCACCTGGGCGCCTCCCTAGGGAGGTGTTCCAGGGCACGTCCAGCTGGGAAGAGACCAAGGGGTAGACCTAGGACCAGGTGGAGGGATTATATCTCTTCGCTGGCCTGGGAGCGCCTTGGGACCCCCCAGTCAGAGCTGGTTGATGTCGCCAGGGAAAAGAAAGTTTGGGGCTCTCTGCTGGAACTGCTACCCCCGCGACCCGACCACGGATAAGCGGGAGAAGATGGATGGATGGATGGATGGATAAATGTAAACTCATTGTGCCTGACTCAATAAAAAAAAGTAAAAAAAAAAAAAAAAGGATTCTAACGGTAGTACAGATACTGCTTATCTATCCAATGTTTTAACGCTATGTTCATTTTGTAATTCATTAAGGGACAAACAAAACCAATTTGGGACAAAAATAAGATTGCTTTAAACGAGTATTGACAGCAAAAGAAACACACATGACTTGGTAATGTAATCGATATGGGACATCGGAGCAGTCGAAAACGTACTTTCGCCAGATGTTTGGACAGTTTGCTCGCGTTTCTGCCCTTACACAAAAACACTTATGGCAACAAGCATCGTCCACATCGAGTTTCGAAGTTCAACCACACGCTTCGTTCTCTGTGTTACTGGCGAGGATCTCTGTTTCTCCCGCAGACGAAGAGAGAGATCGTTCTTCTGGATTCGAAGGAGCGAAAATGCACCATAGACAAATTGTGTAATGATATTAAAAGTGAGAAAGGAAGTAGGTTCGATAGCATGTGTGACATAACATTTATGAGGCAATAATAAATATGAAATAGCTTTTATATATATTTTGTATTTCTCCAGTACCAATAACACAACCGATAACGTCGTAGCTTTTAAATGTTTGCCCCAGGGCCCGTTTAATACCGGGTTGTTGTGCCTATCTTGTTTCTGATATTTGCTCGCCTTTCAGTGAATGAAAGAAAGAAAGAAAGAGGTAGGGAAGGTTGGAAAACAGGTGATGAGAGGATGGATGTGCAGGAGAGAGGGAGGGAATGAGCAATGTCGTGATCAAGAGACGCCGGGACTCAGAGAGGGAGATGAATGGGGCTGAGAGCAGGACAATTGGACAGGAGGCGGGGAGTGAATGAAGATAGAGAATGGCTCCAGATATCAGGAGACAGAGATTGTGAGCTATGTGCAGGTAATAAACCAGGCAGAAATAGATAGATATCTCCAGAGAGGGAAAAGGAAAAGTGTGTGATTGTGGCGCATGGGGAAGAGGGTGAGGGATATAAGGGGATGTTTGTCAGCTCATAGAGGCTTACTGTGAACCCAGAAATGTTGAGTGACCCAATGTTTGTGTTAGGAATGTATAGTACGGGTCTCCAGCACATAGAAACTGTCCATTTCTGACATTTTCAGGATCAGAAATGGCAGTTTTAACCAGAGATTAACCATATGTGTACTCTCTGTGGGCTGATTTTGTAGTTTTAGGGGACTCTGGATCATTTGGATTGGACATATTTCTTATCTATTTTAAATAAATTGTCCCCAGTAGAAGTAATACTTGTGTTCTTGTCCTCTCTACTGTATATCCAATGGTCTCAACACTAGTCAAAATCCGCCCGAAATGGATTCAGCTTCCTCAATAACCCTCCAAAACAGTCCAAATCTGCCAAGCCATTTTGTAGCTATTGTCTGCATAAGCTTAATCATGCTAATTATCACAATTTATGCTAATTGTGCAATTTGCCAAACATATGCAAGTTGGCCTCCGGCAGTTTCTATGTGCTAAGGACCCGTACTATATATTTATATCATAAAAATGTGGGTTACTCATTTCCAGGTGCACAATCTGGCAACGAGACTAGAGAGGTTTGATTCTCCTAAAGATCTGGAAAAGGCGAAAAGAGAAGGCGGAAAAAAGCTGGAGAGAGTGTGAGTAATGACATGAGCAGGGGAGATTTGGACGAACATGCTGTACCGAGTCTAACTTGGCCGACTGAGATGATGTGTATCCCGGCTAAGCTCTCCTTTAGGCAGGCTTAGATCTCATCAACTCACTCCAGGTTGGCAGCGGCTTCAAATGCTTCTGGATTAACCAAACATCCGTCACTCAGACACTCAAACAGGGGTCTGGAGAGGCTTATCCAATACTCAACCCCCCATATTCTCCATTCTGCACCCCCACCCACAACCAGAGGTGGACGAAGTACTCCAATGCAGCCATTCTACGGTCCGAAAATACTCCGTTTCAAGTGAAAGTCCTGCATCCAAAATCGCACTTGAGAAAAAGTATTAACATTAAAAAATACTTGAAGTCCCAAAAGGAAAAGTATGCTATGCAAAAGGGGTATCACTTCACTGTTGGACTTGTGAAAGGTGGGGTTTATTGAATTCATGTATACAGTATAGGTAGTTTAACTTATACTATCATAATATTAACTATGGAGAATACAATAATTTTAAAAATAAGTATAACATTCAGTTTAAAGCCACATTTAAAAGGTGGGGCTTGAGTTTGCTCTGAATGGCATCAATTACTTTCCCTCGATCTTATTCCAGGTTTTATTGTTTCACTCTGGTGCCTCTCCAGATCTCCCCCCTCCCTCCCTTCCCTCCCCTGGCTGGATCTCAGACTCTCATATTTGGAGGCCCTTCAATCGATACAGGCTGTCTGTGATTGGGTTGATTCATTTCTGTAACCTTGGTGATGGTTTGATGTGGAGGCTGCACCCATGTCCATATTATGACTCAGTGTGGAGAGGCTAGTCGGGGGGGGAGGTATCGATTGGTCCTTCACTCTCCCTCGCCCTATTTGCTCTCCGTCTCTCTCTCTCTCTCTCTCCATCCGTCTTTTCTCTCGCTCACTGTGTGCGGCGCTGAAAGTTTCATCATTTGAAATGACTTCTGAAGAAATGATTATTTAGGCCCTGAATGTTCCTCGGGTGTTAATGATTATATATTCTTCCCTTCCGCTCAGTGCTGCAGAAAAAAGCTGTAACAATCTTTAAAAGTGGATATATGCAACCGAAATGTCCATATGCACCCCTTTACTTTCACCCATTTTCTTAAAAACGCCTTAAGTTAAGATATAAGATAGTACTTTATTGATCCCAATGTGGGACATGTTGTGTTGCAGCAGCAGAAAAAGACATGGCATTGTACAATACAAATTAAAAGAAATAAACAAGAAAGTAGAAAATACACATGTTGAATTTACAAATTAACAACAACAAAATATAAAGCAAGTTATTATATATCCATAAGTATGTGAGCCACCTGAAATTACAAATTGGTCGCCATTTATTCAAGATAAACAATGTTTTAACACAGAATTGTAACCACTTGATCAATTGTGGTGATTTTTGGTATTGGTATTTGACTATGGGGAAGTCAAATCACTAAAATGTATTTCTATTGTCTTATTTCTGTGTTTAATAGACATACAATTGACACAGTGTAACCCCACTGATACTAACCCACCCCACACACACTATGCATTACATTATTGCACATCGTGTTACTTCATGTTCATCTCTCTGAATATACTTTGCATTTATCTAGATATCCCTACCTCGCTTAAAATGTATCTTCATTATATAATTATTATATTTTTGACCTTTCCTTACGACTTATTTTCTTATGTTGTTTTCTGTTTCCACCATCAGACACCAAAGCAAAACACTTGAATGTGTAAACGTACCTGGCAATCAACCCGATTCTGATTCTAAATATTGAATTTAGGTTTGATACCGTCTGAAGACAATTAACCATTTCTTAGCGAAGAAAAACGCTTCTTACAGGCAACTTGTGGAGCTATAAACTATTCGATATTCACGTTTGTTGGATCCATCAGACACCAAATACCAATTCCTTGTGTGGGTAACCGCACCTCGCAATAAACACAATTCTGATTTGTTCTTGTTTCAGAATTCAATCAGACACAACCTCTCCCTGCACAGTCGCTTCATCCGGGTGCAGAACGAAGGCACGGGGAAGAGTTCGTGGTGGATGCTGAACCCAGAAGGCGGTAAAATGGGGAAAGGACCGAGAAGACGGGCGGCGTCTATCGACAACGGCCCCCGGTTTCTGAAGACGAAGGGCCGCGCGGGCCGTAAGAAGGGCGGCATCGGACTGGGACAAGGTAAAACTACATGCATCACATTAATGTACATCGTATCAACAATATCTTGTACTTCTCAATTCTTTCAATCTTGCAAATCGCTTTGGACATGTTGCACATTTCTGCTCCACACCTGCAAAGTTCTCCACTTTGAACATAGTATTTGTCATATTTGATTTTACGGTACTCAGTTTTTAAATATTTATATTTGGGTAAATATTATTTATATATATCAAATTTTTTTTACAATATTCTCTAAAATAGTTTTTATAATAGCATTATTTTTCGCTCCTACTTTTGCACTTAGCACCATTTACACCAAAGTTCCTTGTATGTGTAACCCTACTTGGTAATAGAAACCATCCTGATTCTGTTTCAAGGGGCTGGACCCACGATGCAAGGATCCCCGGAGCACGGCAGTCCGGCAGGGAAAGGCGGTGTGGGCATGGGGGGCGAGGAGTACGACACCTGGACGGACCTCCATTCCCGCACCTCGTCTTCTGCATCGACTCTGAGCGGCTGCCTGTCTCCGATCCTGGCCGAGGCAGAGGCGGACGAACCTGAGGAAGGTGGACTGACCTGTTCAGCCTCCCCTCGATTGTACCCCAGCCCAACAAGCACCCGATCTCCAGCTTTGGGCAACCGGGGGCCACTGCCCGAACGTGGAGTTACCCCAACTGACGGACCTGACGGGAGCTATCAGTCTGGACGAGAGCGGCTACCCCCCAGTCACAGCAAATCAAATGCAACGGATACCCATTTGCGCCCAAAGCAGAGGGCTCCTTCTGCGCGCCCATGTATGGACAAGCCTTCCATGGGAATGCTGCGGCACCACACCCCCATGGAGACCATCCAGGAGATCAAGCAGTCAACTTCCAGCGCCCGATGAGGGGCTACTCGGAGAACAACGCCCTGCAGAGTCTGTTGACCGGAGGGCCCTTCGTACTGCAGCAAAGACGCAGTGCTGGGCCGGGAAACTCACTCCCTGATGACGCCAGGGACCAACGGCGTGCACAATCAGAGTCGAAGCCACAATCACAGCCAGGAGCACGTTCTCAATCCCAGTCTACATAACGGCTCGGTCCATGACCAGAACACAACCCACCGTCAGAACCACAATCAGGCTCACAAACACCAAGCCAGTCTCGACTACAGCCACAAGCCGCACCCGGCACACGACTACGGTCCCAGTCACGAGCACGGACACAACAAAGTAAGCGATCACAACCCTCGATCCGGTCAGAGTCACATGCCACAACCCTCAGAATCCTATGCACCCGCAGGCCCTCTCCCACGGGTCAGCACAGACATCCTGCAGCCCTACAAGCCTCAAGACCTCCAGCCTCTACGCTCCCCGGCCACACCTCCCGACATCGCCATCTTTGCCGCCAAACCCCGCTGGAGTCATGGATGTTCCCCAGGACCCCCTGCCGCCTAGCATCCGCTCCTCACCCCCGTCACCAGCCTTACCCCGGAGCTCACCTTCAGGGTATGACCGACTCGTGGCACGGATACTACCATCAACCACCATCCTGGGTACCATCAGCACAACTCCCCACGCTAGGATGGCCGCAAACCTGGAGATGGAGAATGTCGCGAATAGTCTGGACTGTGACGTAGACTCCATCCTGCTCAATGACTTCATGGACTCGGCAGAGAGCATGGAGTCAACTTGACGGCTCTCTGTCCCAGGGCATTGGCATGGGGATGGGGATGAGTTTGGGGGCGTTTGCATGCCCTCCACCAGCACACAGCAACCCGAGCTGGGTGCCAGGGTGAACCCACGCCCGAGGGTTGTTTTTTGGATAGACACATGACCGGAAAGCCTGGATGCTGGCGGGCTGTACCCTTGGACTGTGATTTCTCTGAGACTGTAAAACAAATATGTCCTTTTGTTTCCCGGGGACTCTGTACACCCTTCCCTCCCACTCTGTTTATAACGTCTACATATTGAACCTGCCCCCAATGCACCCAGTCCTAAACCTTCCCATTTCTTGATTGCCTTTAGTTTTCGTTGTGTTTTTTTTAATGGTTTCCGCCCAATGTCCTCCGGCCTGCCTGTCCACTTTTATCGTTTGTCCGACCCAGTTGAGATTCAACCACGCCCACTTCCGCATTTCCGTAGCTCCGGGCGACTGCGTCACGGATGTATAAAGAGAACGTCCCCATGGTAACAATGCTGAAGTAATATCAACTTTACACTAGCTTGGGAAAAAACCAATATTGGTCGTTTAGCAGTCAGTGCCAGTGCAAGCCATGCTGAACATTTTTACCGCGGTTTTTAGGCAATATATTTTATCCTTTGAGAGTATTGGAAATGTACTCAAATTAGTATGTATCAAACAACAAAAAGACGAACTATTAGGCTACATTGTTTGTTAATTTTCTTAAATCCAGGGTCAATTGATATTAAACAGATCAACTCATATTTAATCAGCTATGCATAACTGTTGATGTCCTTCCATATCTGCTTCAGTGGGCGTGGTTATCTCGACTGGGTTTGAAAAACGATAGACGCTGCCTTTGTCCTAAGCTCTCAAGCACTTTACATCAATCCCTTTCTCCTGTACAGACGCAGTAACACAAAGACCGGGCAAAGTCACGTTGTGTGTTGGATTATGTTTAATGTATGCAATCCACTTTACGGTTATTATCTCCCACTACGACGGAGGGTGTTGTTTTTGACTCAAGTACACGATCAAACAGCTGCATAAATCTTTCAATGTGGAGGTGCTCTCAGATTAGGGGGTAAAGGCTTTGAGGTTTAGGGATAAAGAAAAAAGGAGATTCTTCTGAAGAAGAGGGAACTAAAGGGAAGATGCTTAGGAAGGGAGCTCCACGGACTTCTTCCAGAGGACAGTCAATACATCAACACAACATGCAACCATCAACACCGCTTGCAATGAACCACAACGCCCCTTCTTTAATCTCCAAAGTAATGCCAGAGTGATGCATCACTATTGCAAATCTAATGCGCTAGTTTGTGTTTTTCCAACCCTCCTCCCCCCTCCCCTCTTTCCCTCTTCAACTCCGGACACACCGGCTTAATGTGTTTTTGGCGAAAGTGATGATTAAAGTCACTCTGCACTAAATGGGGGAGGGATTGCAAAAGGGGGTTGGTGGAGGAGAGATTGATAGGAGAGGAGAAATGCAAATGTTCCCTCTGCGCCTCTTCCTCTCCATTTTGTGGATTTATGTAGCTTTCCCCGTAATGAAATAAGCAACGATCAGAGCCCCACTTACACCCTGAGCCGCTCTCTGATTGGCCGACTCCTCAGCTCCTTTAACGCTGACCCCCAGAAACAGCTTTCCGTCAGAACAGGATGTTGACGGAGCTGCCGTCCTCAGACCCCGGTCAACCTCGCCTAATGCGCTCACACCCAGGTTCAAAGCCCTGCTCGGTGCGTTTTCACTCCACGGCACCAGCAGATTACTATTTGGTGCTATCTCCTGTTCCCAGGCTCCCCTCCTATCGCACCGCCCCATCCTGGAGGTTACTCGGAGGGTAAACAAGAGTAATTAACCGCCAAACAAGACGGATGATTTATGCAAGTGTTTGTATTCGCTCATAGGTACAAAGTCATAATTCTTAATCCAAGAACAAGGAGGGCGATTTTGTTGAGAGGTGATGCCCGGCAACGAGGTAAAGCAGAAACAACTGAAACGTTTACTTTAATTAAATGTCAACAGATTGGAGCATTTTGACGCAAATGGTGTGGAAGAAATGGAGAGGACCCCCCCCCCCCCCTATAAAGAGCAACATAAATACATCCCTCATATCCAATTTCTGTAAAGAGAGTCTAGTCAAAGCAGCGTGATTTGAGTGGACAATGGGACGAAATTACCCGTTAGGAGTCGTGCTGAGGGGATGTGTGTGTGTGTGTGTGTGTGTGTGTGTGTGTGTGTGTGTGTGTGTGTGTGTGGTGTGTGTGTGTGTGTGTGTGGTGTGGTGGTGTGTTGGTGTGGTGTGTGTTGTGTGTGGGTGGTGTGTGTGTGTGTGTGGTGTGTGTGTGTGTGTGGTGTGTGTGTGGTGTGTGTGTGTGTGGTGTGTGTGTGTGTGTGTGCGTGTGTGTGGGGGGTGGGGGTTTATCCGTGAATGAGAACAGCGGGCAGGAGACTGATTTGGAGAAGCCACTTAAAGCTGAATTCCCCCTGTAAACATTTTGCGTAGAAACATATTACCTGCTGTTGTGGACGCTGTGATTTTCATAATACGCTGAAACAACAAAGAGCCGTCGCCTCTTGTCCAGTTAGCAGCCGAGCATGCTGCCAGAAAATAAGGTGTGTGGGCAGGGGGGGGGGGGGTGAAATGTAAACTGGCCCACTTAAACCCAGATTTGCATCTCCCGCTGTTGATGGGTTTCTTTAGGATTCTAACGGTAGGATACTGGACAAGCATTTTCAATCACCTTACTGAGGCCTTGGACGTGGTATTGACACCATGATGTGCAGAAACTGCCATTTTTGGAGTAATACCTGGCCACCGAATGTTGAAGAGGATAACTAAGGACAGTATAGCCTTTGCATCTCTTTTAGCACGAAGAAGTACTCCTAGAATGGAAATCTTCTATACCACCTAAAGCATCTCTATGGCTTAAAGATCTAATGTAGTACCTGAACTTGGAGAAGATTAAATATAACCTGAGGGGCTCCTCAAAACTATTTGAATCTGTCTGGGGCTCTATGATAGCCTACATAGCTGAACTTAAGACACTACATTAAGGAGAAAGAGGGGGAACTACGAATGTATGTTTTTTTTTCTTTCTTGTGTCTCTTTTTATATTAATTTTTTATTTATTTATTTTTATTTATTTGTTCTGTCTTTGTATACATGTATGTAGTAGGTAGGTAGGTAGGTAGGTAGGTAGGTAGGTAGGTAGGTACGTACGTACGTAGTGTATGTGCATGTGTACATGTGGGTATACATATGAGTTTATGGGTACAAGTATTACTGTTCCTATTCTTTATTCCCTTATCTATACATTTTCTTTTAATATTATCTTCTATATTACTTTACCTTGACCTATACAGGTATCTATCTTATTTATTTAGTTAGTTATTTATTTTACTAGCTAGGACCGGGAGGGAGGGGAAAGGGGAAAAATAAATAAAAATATTGACTGTATAAATGTAAATGAAGAACCAGCACCTTTACCGTGGTAGAGAGGTTTGTGTGCCCTGATGAACCTGGGGGCTGTGTTGTCTGGAACCTTGTGTTCCTGGTAGGGTCTCCCATGGCAAATTGGTCTCAGGCAAGGGGCCAGACTAAGATTGGTTCAAAAGACCTCATGAAAGGAAAAACAAGAAGTGAGGATACCCGGCCCGGAGGAAGGGTCCCCTTCTGGAGCCAGGCCCAGAAGGAGGACTCGTCGGCGAGCGTCTGGTGGCCGGGCTTGCCACGGAGCCCGGCCGGGCCCAGCCCGAAAAGGCAACGTGGGCAACACCTCCGCTTCTCTGTCCCGCGGGCCCACCACCTACGGGAAAACATCGATGGGGTTGGGTGGCGCTGCCAGACGGGTGGCAGTGAAAGCGGAGGGTCTCGACGGACCAGACCCGGGCGGCAGAAGCTGGCTTTGGGGACGTGGAACGTCACCCTCTCTGGGGGGGAAGGAGCCGGAGCTTGTGCGGGAGGTGGAGCGGTACCAGTTGGATCTGGTTGGGCTCACCTCTACGCACAGCGTCGGCTCTGGAACCTTACTTCTGGATAGGGGTTGGACTCTATTCTTCTCCGGAGTTGCTCAAGGGTGTGAGGCGCCGGGCGGGTGTGGGGATACTCACAAGTCCCCGGTTAGGTGCTTCGTTGTTGGAGTTTACCCCATTGGACGAGAGGGTCGCCTCCCTACGCCTGCGGGTTATGGGGGGGGAAAACTCTGACTGTTGTGTGTGCTTATGCACCCAACAGCAGTTCAGAGTATTCGGCCTTCTTGGAGACCCTGGAAAGAGTCCTGTATGGGGCTCCTGAAGGGGACTCCTTAGTCTTGCTGGGAGACTTCAACGCACATGTGGGCAATGATGGAGACACTTGGAGGGGCGTGATTGGGAGGAACGGCCCCCCTGATCTGAACCGGAGTGGTGGTTTGTTACTGGACTTCTGTGCTAGTCATGGATTGGCCATAACAAACACCATGTTCGAACATAAGGATGCTCATAAGTGTACGTGGTACCCAGAGCACCCTAGGCAGAAGGTCCATGATCGATTTCGTTATCGTATCATCGGACCTGAGGCCGTATGTTTTGGACACTCGGGTAAAGAGAGGGGCGGAGTTGTCAACTGATCACCATCTGGTGGTGAGTTGGGTCGAGTGGCGGGGGAAGCCTCTGGATAGACCTGGTAAGCCCAAACGTGTAGTTCGGGTGAACTGGGAACGTCTGGAGGAGGCCCAAGTTCAGGAGGCCTTCAACTCACACCTCCGGCGGAGCTTTTCGGGCATTCCTGTGGAAGTTGGGGACATTGAACCAGAGTGGTCGGTGTTCAAAGCCTCTATTGCCGAAGCCGCAGTGGGGAGCTGTGGTCTCAAGGTCTTAGGTGCCTCAAGGGGCGGTAACCCTCGAACCTCCTGGTGGACACCGGTGGTCAGGGAAGCCGTCCGACTGAAGAAGGAGGCCTTCAGGGATTTGTTATCCCGGGGGACTCCCGAAGCAGTTGCAAGGTACCGACAGGCCCGAAGGGCAGCAGCCTCATCCGTGGCCGAGGCAAAGCAGCGGGTGTGGGAGAAGTTCGGAGAAGACATGGAGAAGGACTTTCGGGCGGCACCAAAGTTGTTCTGGAAAACTGTCCGACACCTCAGGAGGGGGAAGCAGGGAACCATCCAAGCTGTGTACAGTAAGGCTGGGACGTTGTTGACCTCAACTGATGGAGTGTTGGGACGTTGGAAGGAACACTTTGAGGAACTCCTGACAACTCCGCCCTCTATGTTAGAGGCAGAGCTGGAGTATGACGGGGGATCAACGCCAATCTCCCGGGGGGAGGTCACTGAGGTCGTCAAACAACTCGACAGTGGCAAAGCCCCGGGGGTGGATGAGATCCGCCCGGAAATGCTGAAGGCTCTGGGTGTTGAGGGACTGTCATGGTTGACACGTCTCATCAACGTTGCGTGGAAGTCGGAAACGGTACCGAAGGAGTGGCAGACCGGGGTGGTGGTCCCCCTTTTCAAAAAGGGGGATCAGAGGGTGTGTGCCAATTACAGAGGCATCACACTACTCAGCCTCCCCGGGAAAGTTTACTCCAAGGTACTCGAAAGGAGGGTCAGGCCGATTGTCGAACCTCAGATTGAGGAGGAACAATGCGGATTCCGTCCTGGTCGTGGAACGACGGATCAGCTTTTTACTCTCGCAAGGATCCTGGAGGGGGCCTGGGAGTACGCTTATCCGGTCTACATGTGTTTTGTAGACTTGGAGAAGGCGTATGACCGGGTTCCCAGGGAGTTACTGTGGGAGGTGCTGCGGGAGTATGGGGTGAGGGGGTCTCTACTCAGGGCCATCCAATCTCTGTACTCCCAAAGCGAGAGCTGTGTCCGGGTCCTCGGCAGTAAGTCGGACCCATTTCCGTTGAGGGTTGGCCTCCGCCAGGGCTGCGCTTTGTCACCAATCCTGTTTGTAATATACATGGATCGGATTTCGAGGCGTAGTCGTGGGGGGGGGGGGGTCTGCAGTTCGGTGGACTAAGGATTGCACCACTGCTTTTTGCAGATGATGTGGTTCTGATGGCTTCATCGGTCTGCGACCTTCAGCACTCACTGGATTGGTTCGCAACCGAGTGTGAAGCGGCTGGGATGAGGATCAGCACCTCCAAATCTGAGGCCATGGTTCTCAGCAGGAAACCGATGGACTGTCCACTCCAAGTAGGGAATGAGTCCTTACCCCAAGTGAAGGAGTTCAAGTATCTCGGGGTCTTGTTCTCGAGTGAGGGATCAATGGAGCGTGAGATGGGCCGGAGAATCGGAGCAGCGGGAGCGGTATTGCAGTCGCTTTACCGCACCGTTGTGACGAAAAGGGAGCTGAGCCGGAAGGCAAAGCTCTCTGTCTACCGGGCCATTTTCGTCCCTACCCTCACCTATGGTCATGAAGGATGGGTCATGACCGAAAGAACGAGATCGCGGATACAAGCGGCCGAGATGGGTTTCCTCCGCCGGGTGGCTGGTGTCTCCCTTAGAGATAAGGTGAGAAGTTCGGTCATCAGGGAGGGACTCGGAGTTGAGCCGCTCCTCCTTCGCGTCGAAAGAAGCCAGTTGAGGTGGTTCGGGCACCTAGTTAGGATGCCACCTGGGCGCCTCCCTAGGGAGGTGTTCCAGGCACGTCCAGCTGGGAAGAGACCAAGGGGTAGACCTAGGACCAGGTGGAGGGATTATATCTCTTCGCTGGCCTGGGAGCGCCTTGGGACCCCCCAGTCAGAGCTGGTTGATGTCGCCAGGGAAAAGAAAGTTTGGGGCTCTCTGCTGGAACTGCTACCCCCGCGACCCGACCACGGATAAGCGGGAGAAGATGGATGGATGGATGGATGGATAAATGTAAACTCATTGTGCCTGACTCAATAAAAAAAAGTAAAAAAAAAAAAAAAAAAGGATTCTAACGGTAGTACAGATACTGCTTATCTATCCAATGTTTTAACGCTATGTTCATTTTGTAATTCATTAAGGGACAAACAAAACCAATTTGGGACAAAAATAAGATTGCTTTAAACGAGTATTGACAGCAAAAGAAACACACATGACTTGGTAATGTAATCGATATGGGACATCGGAGCAGTCGAAAACGTACTTTCGCCAGATGTTTGGACAGTTTGCTCGCGTTTCTGCCCTTACACAAAAACACTTATGGCAACAAGCATCGTCCACATCGAGTTTCGAAGTTCAACCACACGCTTCGTTCTCTGTGTTACTGGCGAGGATCTCTGTTTCTCCCGCAGACGAAGAGAGAGATCGTTCTTCTGGATTCGAAGGAGCGAAAATGCACCATAGACAAATTGTGTAATGATATTAAAAGTGAGAAAGGAAGTAGGTTCGATAGCATGTGTGACATAACATTTATGAGGCAATAATAAATATGAAATAGCTTTTATATATATTTTGTATTTCTCCAGTACCAATAACACAACCGATAACGTCGTAGCTTTTAAATGTTTGCCCCAGGGCCCGTTTAATACCGGGTTGTTGTGCCTATCTTGTTTCTGATATTTGCTCGCCTTTCAGTGAATGAAAGAAAGAAAGAAAGAGGTAGGGAAGGTTGGAAAACAGGTGATGAGAGGATGGATGTGCAGGAGAGAGGGAGGGAATGAGCAATGTCGTGATCAAGAGACGCCGGGACTCAGAGAGGGAGATGAATGGGGCTGAGAGCAGGACAATTGGACAGGAGGCGGGGAGTGAATGAAGATAGAGAATGGCTCCAGATATCAGGAGACAGAGATTGTGAGCTATGTGCAGGTAATAAACCAGGCAGAAATAGATAGATATCTCCAGAGAGGGAAAAGGAAAAGTGTGTGATTGTGGCGCATGGGGAAGAGGGTGAGGGATATAAGGGGATGTTTGTCAGCTCATAGAGGCTTACTGTGAACCCAGAAATGTTGAGTGACCCAATGTTTGTGTTAGGAATGTATAGTACGGGTCTCCAGCACATAGAAACTGTCCATTTCTGACATTTTCAGGATCAGAAATGGCAGTTTTAACCAGAGATTAACCATATGTGTACTCTCTGTGGGCTGATTTTGTAGTTTTAGGGGACTCTGGATCATTTGGATTGGACATATTTCTTATCTATTTTAAATAAATTGTCCCCAGTAGAAGTAATACTTGTGTTCTTGTCCTCTCTACTGTATATCCAATGGTCTCAACACTAGTCAAAATCCGCCCGAAATGGATTCAGCTTCCTCAATAACCCTCCAAAACAGTCCAAATCTGCCAAGCCATTTTGTAGCTATTATCTGCATAAGCTTAATCATGCTAATTATCACAATTTATGCTAATTGTGCAATTTGCCAAACATATGCAAGTTGGCCTCCGGCAGTTTCTATGTGCTAAGGACCCGTACTATATATTTATATCATAAAAATGTGGGTTACTCATTTCCAGGTGCACAATCTGGCAACGAGACTAGAGAGGTTTGATTCTCCTAAAGATCTGGAAAAGGCGAAAAGAGAAGGCGGAAAAAGCTGGAGAGAGTGTGAGTAATGACATGAGCAGGGGAGATTTGGACGAACATGCTGTACCGAGTCTAACTTGGCCGACTGAGATGATGTGTATCCCGGCTAAGCTCTCCTTTAGGCAGGCTTAGATCTCATCAACTCACTCCAGGTTGGCAGCGGCTTCAAATGCTTCTGGATTAACCAAACATCCGTCACTCAGACACTCAAACAGGGGTCTGGAGAGGCTTATCCAATACTCAACCCCCCATATTCTCCATTCTGCACCCCCACCCACAACCAGAGGTGGACGAAGTACTCCAATGCAGCCATTCTACGGTCCGAAAATACTCCGTTTCAAGTGAAAGTCCTGCATCCAAAATCGCACTTGAGAAAAAGTATTAACATTAAAAAATACTTGAAGTCCCAAAAGGAAAAGTATGCTATGCAAAAGGGGTATCACTTCACTGTTGGACTTGTGAAAGGTGGGGTTTATTGAATTCATGTATACAGTATAGGTAGTTTAACTTATACTATCATAATATTAACTATGGAGAATACAATAATTTTAAAAATAAGTATAACATTCAGTTTAAAGCCACATTTAAAAGGTGGGGCTTGAGTTTGCTCTGAATGGCATCAATTACTTTCCCTCGATCTTATTCCAGGTTTTATTGTTTCACTCTGGTGCCTCTCCAGATCTCCCCCCTCCCTCCCTTCCCTCCCCTGGCTGGATCTCAGACTCTCATATTTGGAGGCCCTTCAATCGATACAGGCTGTCTGTGATTGGGTTGATTCATTTCTGTAACCTTGGTGATGGTTTGATGTGGAGGCTGCACCCATGTCCATATTATGACTCAGTGTGGAGAGGCTAGTCGGGGGGGGAGGTATCGATTGGTCCTTCACTCTCCCTCGCCCTATTTGCTCTCCGTCTCCCTCTCTCTCTCTCTCCATCCGTCTTTTCTCTCGCTCACTGTGTGCGGCGCTGAAAGTTTCATCATTTGAAATGACTTCTGAAGAAATGATTATTTAGCCCTGAATGTTCCTCGGGTGTTAATGATTATATATTCTTCCCTTCCGCTCAGTGCTGCAGAAAAAAGCTGTAACAATCTTTTAAAAGTGGATATATGCACCGAAATGTCCATATGCACCCCTTTACTTTCACCCATTTTCTTAAAAACGCCTTAAGTTAAGATATAAGATAGTACTTTATTGATCCCAATGTGGGACATGTTGTGTTGCAGCAGCAGAAAAAGACATGGCATTGTACAATACAAATTAAAAGAAATAAACAAGAAAGTAGAAAATACACATGTTGAATTTACAAATTAACAACAACAAAATATAAAGCAAGTTATTATATATCCATAAGTATGTGAGCCACCTGAAATTACAAATTGGTCGCCATTTATTCAAGATAAACAATGTTTTAACACAGAATTGTAACCACTTGATCAATTGTGGTGATTTTTGGTATTGGTATTTGACTATGGGGAAGTCAAATCACTGAAATTAGGAAACTTGTATTTCTATTGTCTTATTTCTGTGTTTAATAGACATACAATTGACACAGTCTGACCCCACTGATACTAACCCACCCCACACACACTATGCATTACATTATTGCACATCATGTCAACAACATATTGTTCATTTTTGATTCTGTCAGTTAGTTCATCTCTCTGAATATACTTTGCATTTATCTAGATATCCCTACCTCGCTTAAAATGTATCTTCATTATATAATTATTATATTTTTGACCTTTCCTTACGACTTATTTTCTTATGTTGTTTCTGTTTCCACCATCAGACACCAAAGCAAAACACTTGAATGTGTAAACGTACCTGGCAATCAACCCGATTCTGATTCTAAAATATTGAATTTAGGTTTGATACCGTCTGAAGACAATTTAACCATTTCTTAGCGAAGAAAAACGCTTCTTACAGGCAACTTGTGGAGCTATAAACTATTCGATATTCACGTTTTGTTGGATCCATCAGACACCAAATACCAATTCCTTGTGTGGGTAACCGCACCTCGCAATAAACACAATTCTGATTTGTTCTTGTTTCAGAATTCAATCAGACACAACCTCTCCCTGCACAGTCGCTTCATCCGGGTGCAGAACGAAGGCACGGGGAAGAGTTCGTGGTGGATGCTGAACCCAGAAGGCGGTAAAATGGGGAAAGGACCGAGAAGACGGGCGGCGTCTATCGACAACGGCCCCCGGTTTCTGAAGACGAAGGGCCGCGCGGGCCGTAAGAAGGGCGGCATCGGACGGGGACAAGGTAAAACTACATGCATCACATTAATGTACATCGTATCAACAATATCTTGTACTTCTCAATTCTTTCAATCTTGCAAATCGCTTTGGACATGTTGCACATTTCTGCTCCACACCTGCAAAGTTCTCCACTTTGAACATAGTATTTGTCATATTTGATTTTACGGTACTCAGTTTTTTAAATATTTATATTTTGGGTAAATATTATTTATATATATCAAATTTTTTTTACAATATTCTCTAAAATAGTTTTTATAATAGCATTATTTTTCGCTCCTACTTTTGCACTTAGCACCATTTACACCAAAGTTCCTTGTATGTGTAACCCTACTTGGTAATAGAAACCATCCTGATTCTGTTTCAAGGGGCTGGACCCACGATGCAAGGATCCCCGGAGCACGGCAGTCCGGCAGGGAAAGGCGGTGTGGGCATGGGGGGCGAGGAGTACGACACCTGGACGGACCTCCATTCCCGCACCTCGTCTTCTGCATCGACTCTGAGCGGCTGCCTGTCTCCGATCCTGGCCGAGGCAGAGGCGGACGAACCTGAGGAAGGTGGACTGACCTGTTCAGCCTCCCCTCGATTGTACCCCAGCCCAACAAGCACCCGATCTCCAGCTTTGGGCACCGGGGGCCACTGCCCGAACGTGGAGTTACCCCAACTGACGGACCTGACGGGAGCTATCAGTCTGGACGAGAGCGGCTACCCCCAGTCACAGCAAATCAAATGCAACGGATACCCATTTGCGCCCAAAGCAGAGGGCTCCTTCTGCGCGCCCATGTATGGACAGCCTTCCATGGGAATGCTGCGGCACCACACCCCCATGGAGACCATCCAGGAGATCAAGCCAGTCAACTTCCAGCGCCCGATGAGGGGCTACTCGGAGAACAACGCCCTGCAGAGTCTGTTGACCGGAGGCCCTTCGTACTGCAGCAAAGACGCAGTGCTGGGCCGGGAAACTCACTCCCTGATGACGCCAGGGACCAACGGCGTGCACAATCAGAGTCGAAGCCACAATCACAGCCAGGAGCACGTTCTCAATCCCAGTCTACATAACGGCTCGGTCCATGACCAGAACACAACCCACCGTCAGAACCACAATCAGGCTCACAAACACCAAGCCAGTCTCGACTACAGCCACAAGCCGCACCCGGCACACGACTACGGTCCCAGTCACGAGCACGGACACAACAAAGTAAGCGATCACAACCCTCGATCCGGTCAGAGTCACATGCACAACCCTCAGAATCCTATGCACCCGCAGGCCCTCTCCCCACGGGTCAGCACAGACATCCTGCAGCCCTACAGCCTCAAGACCTCCAGCCTCTACGCTCCCCGGCCACACCTCCCGACATCGCCATCTTTGCCGCCAAACCCCGCTGGAGTCATGGATGTTCCCCAGGACCCCTGCCGCCTAGCATCCGCTCCTCACCCCCGTCACCAGCCTTACCCCGGAGCTCACCTTCAGGGTATGACCGACTCGTGGCACGGATACTACCATCACCACCATCCGGGGTACCATCAGCACAACTCCCACGCTAGGATGGCCGCAAACCTGGAGATGGAGAATGTCGCGAATAGTCTGGACTGTGACGTAGACTCCATCCTGCTCAATGACTTCATGGACTCGGCAGAGAGCATGGAGTTCAACTTTGACGGCTCTCTGTCCCAGGGCATGGGCATGGGGATGGGGATGAGTTTGGGGGCGTTTGCATGCCCTCCACCAGCACACAGCAACCCGAGCTGGGTGCCAGGGTGAACCCACGCCCGAGGGTTGTTTTTTGGATAGACACATGACCGGAAAGCCTGGATGCTGGCGGGCTGTACCCTTGGACTGTGATTTCTCTGAGACTGTAAAACAAAATATGTCCTTTTGTTTCCCGGGGACTCTGTACACCCTTCCCTCCCACTCTGTTTATAACGTCTACATATTGAACCTGCCCCCAATGCACCCAGTCCTAAAACCTTCCCATTTCTTGATTGCCTTTAGTTTTCGTTGTGTTTTTTTTAATGGTTTCCGCCCAATGTCCTCCGGCCTGCCTGTCCACTTTTATCGTTTGTCCGACCCAGTTGAGATTCAACCACGCCCACTTCCGCATTTCCGTAGCTCCGGGCGACTGCGTCACGGATGTATAAAGAGAACGTCCCCATGGTAACAATGCTGAAGTAATATCAACTTTACACTAGCTTGGGAAAAAACCAATATTGGTCGTTTAGCAGTCAGTGCCAGTGCAAGCCATGCTGAACATTTTTACCGCGGTTTTAGGCAATATATTTTATCCTTTGAGAGTATTGGAAATGTACTCAAATTAGTATGTATCAAACAACAAAAAGACGAACTATTAGGCTACATTGTTTGTTAATTTTCTTAAATCCAGGGTCAATTGATATTAACAGATCAACTCATATTTAATCAGCTATGCATAACTGTGATGTCCTTCCATATCTGCTTCAGTGGGCGTGGTTATCTCGACTGGGTTTGAAAAACGATAGACGCTGCCTGTCCTAAGCTCTCAAGCACTTTACATCAATCCCTTTCTCCGTACAGACGCAGTAACACAAAGACCGGGCAAAGTCACGTTGTGTGTTGGATTATGTTTAATGTATGCAATCCACTTTACGGTATTATCTCCCACTACGACGGAGGTGTTGTTTTTGACTCAAGTACACGATCAAACAGCTGCATAAATATCTTTCAATGTGGAGGTGCTCTCAGATTAGGGGGTAAAGGCTTTGAGGTTTAGGGATAAAGAAAAAAGGAGATTCTTCTGAAGAAGAGGGAACTAAAGGGAAGATGCTTAGGAAGGGAGCTCCACGGACTTCTTCCAGAGGACAGTCATACATCAACACAACATGCAACCATCAACACCGCTGCAATGAACCACAACGCCCCTTCTTTAATCTCCAAAGTAATGCCAGAGTGATGCATCACTATTGCAAATCTAATGCGCTAGTTTGTGTTTTTCCAACCCTCCTCCCCCCTCCCCTCTTTCCCTCTTCAACTCCGGACACACCGGCTTAATGTGTTTTTGGCGAAAGTGATGATTAAAGTCACTCTGCACTAAATGGGGGAGGGATTGCAAAAGGGGGTTGGTGGAGGAGAGATGATAGGAGAGGAGAAATGCAAATGTTCCCTCTGCGCCTCTTCCTCTCCATTTTGTGGATTTATGTAGCTTTCCCCGTAATGAAATAAGCAACGATCAGAGCCCACTGTACACCCTGAGCCGCTCTCTGATTGGCCGACTCCTCAGCTCCTTTAACGGCTGACCCCAGAACAGCTTTCCGTCAGAACAGGATGTTGACGGAGCTGCCGTCCTCAGACCCCGGTCAACCTCGCCTAATGCGCTCACACCCAGGTTCAAAGCCCTGCTCGGTGCGTTTTCACTCCACGGCACCAGCAGATTACTATTTGGTGCTATCTCCTGTTCCCAGGCTCCCCTCCTATCGCACCGCCCCATCCTGGAGGTTACTCGGAGGGTAAACAAGAGTAATTAACCGCCAAACAAGACGGATGATTTATGCAAGTGTTTGTATTCGCTCATAGGTACAAAGTCATAATTCTTAATCCAAGAACAAGGAGGGCGATTTTGTTGAGAGGTGATGCCCGGCAACGAGGTAAAGCAGAAACAACTGAAACGTTTACTTTAATTAAATGTCAACAGATTTCACTTAACTGTATGAGGTTAGTTGAAAGCATAATATTAGGTTGAAGTTAATATGTTCTATTATAAATAAATAAAGCTTTATTTATATAGCACTTTACATACAACACATGCGGCTCAAAGTGCTTTACGAAATGACACATTACAAGTTAGAAAAAAACGAGAAATTTCCCTCAGATTATTTGTTAAGAACTTTAAAAAAGGTACATGCAGCAAAATACAACATTCTAGTTATTGCTTTCAACTACTACAGTTATTTGAAATATGTTGATATAATACATTAAATTAAAGTCCGTTTTTTACGTGTGTCCTTCGAACGTCTTATGTTTTCGCCAACCCAGTTTAGATGTAACCACTTCCACGTGACAAAAGCATCCACGCAGCGTCAGAGCGTCGCCCTTGAAGCGGTACAGGAATAGGAATTTCTTCAATTTATTTTTGAAATGTTCCGACTGGGATACTCCCACCTTCCAGTATACAACTGGAACCCACCATTAGATACACTGAGTCTGAACGAGGGGGGGGGGGGAGTTTACATGCAGGACCTCTGAGGCTAGAGGGAGGTTTTCCAGCTCGGTAGCTTTCTGTAGAATTGGCTGTTTGAATCGGGCCAAAATGTCAAGTGCTACTCAGCCGGCTCCGACCAGAGAGCCACTTCTCCCTCCTGAACAAGGACAATGGCGGGTATTTCCATTCGCATTTCTTTTGCTTTTCTTCTTCCCTTTTCACGAGTTAAGATGGCCCATTGTTGTGAAACCCCACTGTAATTTGTTCTCTGGCCCTGTGTGCACTTGTGTGTCAAGCTTCTCGTTGGGTGTGCGAGTGTGTGTGATGTTCAAGAAATGATTTAAGGGAATATTGTTTGAGAAGTAACCCTGGTGTTTTCCACGCCTGGGTGAGAGCAGCATACATAATATATATACAGTTTATATTTATTGGTTATGGAGACGGGTCTTCGCAGGGCCGCTCACTGCTTTGTCTTCTCGAGGCAGGACGATATTTCACTTTGACCACATTTCATTCTGTACATAATCTATATTGAGAAAATTGTATTATAATTTTTTTGCAAATTTCTTTTCTAAAATGATGTATCTGCTCATCTGGTGACCGTAAAATAAAAAGAAATAAGAAAACATGTGCGTTTTTCTGAGTGTCTGTTATCACATGTGCATTAATGTCAGATCTTATCTCCTGTAGATTAAGTCTTAACGTTATAATCAATCCATCAAACTTTATTCATAAAACACTTTCATTACAGCCACAAGCTGTAGTGAAAAATAACAAAACATTAAGAATAAACTAAATAATACAAATAATAATAACAATACAAATATATATATATATATATATATATATCACTTTTGTGTCTCTCTTCTTTGAGTTTTTGGCGGGGATTATAATGAAATCTGCGATATGGAGTTACGAGGTTTCCCCACACACAGCAGTCATAGGAGCTCATAACATCAGTAGGAAAATACATCACAGGACACATCATTAGTGTGTGTGTGTGTGTGTGGGGGGGGGGGGTGCATCTGCATGTGTACATGAAAGTGTGTGTGTTGCTGTTTCTACAGAGAACAAGTGTACCATATGTGTGTATAAAGGGTGCGTGTGTGTGTGTGTGTGTGTGTGTGTGTGTGTGTGTGTGTGTGTGTGTGTGTGTGTGTGTGTGTGTGTGTGTGTGTGTGTGTGTGTGTGTGTGTGTGTGTGTGTGTGTGTGTTGTGTGTGTGTGTGTGTGTGTGTGTGTGTGTGTGTGTGTGTGTGTGTGTGTGTGTGTGTGTACAGGGTGCATGTGTTTTTCGGTGTATCCATGTCCCTGTGGATTTATCAAAGTGTGTATGATTGAGAGTTTAGCACACCACACCTCATTTTTGGGAGTGTGTGTGTGTGTGTGTGTGTGTGTGTGTGTGTGTGTGTGTGTGTGTGTGTGTGTGTGTGTGTGTGTGTGTGTGTGTGTGTGTGTGTGTGTGTGTGTGTGTGTGTGTGTGTGTGTGTGTGTGTGTGTGTGTGTGCCTCGTCTAGCGCCTGTGTGATGAGTCTCGTTAGCAACCCGATGCCATGCCACAGCTGTGTGTGTGTCCCAGCGGAGTCTTCCTCACTGAGGGACCGACTACATCTGCACCGCCATACTGTGCCTCACACACACACACACACACACACACACACACACACACACACACACACACACACACACACACACACACACACACACACACACACACACACACACACACACACACACACACACACACACAGATATATGGCTGTGTCCTCATCACCCCCTCACCTCTGCTGCTGTGTGGTGTGATCCTGCAGAGAGCAAGACAAAGTCAAACCAGGTAAGGAGTAATGGATTACACGATTACTTAATCAGGATATCAAAACTAGGTAACTGTGTTATTTTACAGTTGCATTAAAAACATTGTAAAAGTGGGGATGATTAGCAGGATAACAATGTTATAATACATAATAAAATCAAGAACAATACAAAGCTTCCATTTTAACATTGTGGCCTCAAGTTCAAAGAATCATTTCACAGGTTAATGATTTGTAAATGACAATAAGTTGTAGTTCAATACTTCAAAAAGGTCGTTGTTGTTTTTTTAAAGGACATATTCTGCTGATGTTCAGGTGTATATCAGTATTTAGTGTATCTACTTTAAAGAGTCCTCCCTGCTGATGTTCAGGTGTATATCAGTATTTAGTGTATCTACTTTAAAGAGTCCTCCCTGCTGATGTTCAGGTGTATATCAGTATTTAGTGTATCTACTTTAAAGAGTCCTCCCTGCTGATGTTCAGGTGTATATCTGTATGTAGTGTCTCTACTTTAAAGAGTCCTCTCCTGCTGATGTTCAGGTGTATATCAGTATGTAGTGTCTCTACTTTAAAGAGTCCTCTCCTGCTGATGTTCAGGTCTATATCAGTATGTAGTGTCTCTACTTTAAAGAGTCCTCTCCTGCTGATGTTCAGGTGTATATCAGTATGTAGTGTCTCTACTTTAAAGAGTCCTCTCCTGCTGATGTTCAGGTGTATATCAGTATGTAGTGTCTCTACTTTAAAGAGTCCTCTCCTCTGATGTTCAGGTGTATATCAGTATGTAGTGTCTCTACTTTAAAGAGTCCTCTCCTGCTGATGTTCAGGTGCATATCAGTATGTAGTGTCTCTACTTTAAAGAGTCCTCTCCTGCTGATGTTCAGGTGTATATCAGTATGTCGTGTCTCTACTTTAAAGAGTCCTCTCCTGCTGATGTTCAGGTGTATATCAGTATGTAGTGTCTCTACTTTAAAGAGTCCTCTCCTGCCGATGTTCAGGTGTATATCAGTATGTAGTGTCTCTACTTTAAAGAGTCCTCTCCTGCTGATGTTCAGGTGTATATCAGTATGTAGTGTCTCTACTTTAAAGAGTCCTCTCCTGCTGATGTTCAGGTGTATATCAGTATGTAGTGTCTCTACTTTAAAGAGTCCTCTCCTGCTGATGCTCAGGTGTATATCAGTATGTAGTGTCTCTACTTTAAAGAGTCCTCTCCTGCTGATGTTCAGGTGTATATCAGTATGTAGTGTCTCTACATGTCTTCATGCTTTAATGTTCAAAAAGCTCTTTATTTTTCTCATACTGCCTGTGCTGCAGCACCTCTTTTCACCCTCCGTCTGAAACCAGAGCCCAGTCTGCTCTGATTGGTTAACTGGCCGGCTCTGTTGTGATTGGTCAACCAGCTTAGTGATGTCCTGTCCCTTAGCCTATCACGTACAATGTGTTGGAGCGCCAATAGAAGCTGTATTGTGACAAAGTGATGTCACTATATTCTGGACGTAAACAAAAGAGTCCAATGGAGGCGTTTGAGGGCCTGACATGTAATGCAGTGTGAAGTTTTTTATATAGTCAGGTCTTCATAAATGCCAATAAAAGTCCTCGTGTCCCTTCAGTATATTAAGCCCCCCATTAAAATCGTAGCACTTTCCTTTTTTACACGGACAGATGATCTATTAAAGAGAGGGCGTTGCAAGAGGATTACGACAATTATCACATGTAAGTCCACACAGACGGCATACAGATGAGCAGCTGCGGACCGGAAGGGAATAACCGGACAAATGCAGTTTACACCAGCAGATCTCTGTCTAAAGCGTTTTGATAAAGCCTGATAAATTACATTATACAAAGAACTGGGACACCCGTTGATTAGCTCACCCGTGGCTTTGTTTCCTCAGCGAATTAATGAAATGAATGAATGGAAAGAAATTAGGAGATGTGTTCAGAAACACAGTTTAATTCCTCAGCAGTGATCTGCGAGGCAGGGTGGGGACTTTGAGGTATTTTTAGTCTCTATAACAGAATTATAGAGATTTGTCATTAATGTTTACAATATATTTTTTGTCGTAAGGATTCTTTATGTTATATTTTGTATACTTTTGATGAATAAAGTAACCCCCCCCTGCCTTCACCTGCAAATGTCCCTGGAATAGATGTTTACCAACCACAAAAACACTCAAAATGACTAAGATATACATATCAGCTCCAAAAAGAGACTTAGCGGTCCTACAGAAAGGAGCAAAACTACACAAAATGACCACAAAAAGTCTACAACGAGACATCAAAAGGATAAAAAAGAGATGCAACCAGCTGCAAAGACACAATCACAGTCTCATAATGACTACAAAGAGACGCAAAAGTACCACAAAATAACTACAAAGGAACATAAACCAAACGCAAGAAGACCCAAAAGAACTTACAAAGAGAAAGTAAAAACAAAACAAAACTCAAAATGACTACAAAGGGACACAAATCAACTACAATTAGACGAACAAAAAAAACTACAGACTAAAAAAGGACTACAAAGTGACTCAAAACAACTAAAAACGGACTACAGACCACAAAGGAGACACAAGACAACTACAGGACTCAGAAAGGACTGCAAAGAGACATAAAACACAAATCAGACAATAATACCCGAACACTTACAAAGGAACCAATGACGTCTAATTACCTAAGGCTGTTCCTCATGTGCACATTCCAACTAATTCATTTTTAATAGCTCCTGGAACCATTCTATCAATAAGTCTCTTCTGATTTAAAACCACTTAATGTATCAATTATTTTAAGCAATGATAGCGAGGAACAATGCAGCGCTGAAACGACGATATTCAATCCTTCTTTGCCTACATGTGTGTTATGCTAATTTCCTTTGTCTTCATGCGGGAAAGCAATACTGTTAATAATATATTAAACATATTCTCATCCTAACTGACACATTTCCATGCAGGAAAAAAATCTGTTTTCCAACCCGTCGTCCTCCCCCGCCGTAAAGTAACAATCAACTTCTAGATCAATTAGCATTTGGTGTCAAATCTCCCGCGGTACGCGCCGAGCGGCGTGCTTCTGAGGGGATAATTGTTGCCTGGCGGTGGTTTGTGAAGCCACTCGCTGACTGATACATACATGAACGGTAATTATTAACGAGCACATAAAGACACATAAAGAGTGAGTGACACCGGTAATTAACACACATGCAACACCTCTTTCTTGTGCCTTTCTGAGGGGCCCCAGCCAGAATAATCCATCCTCCATCGTGTCGACGCCGAGATTGTCACGCTCGCTAATTACTCTTTAAGATAATCAGATGGGGCTGGAGACGAAGCTCGGTTCCTCGTCTTCTCGGAGGAACGAGAGGTTTAATCTGAGGCGAGATCAGAGCGACCGGGAGCAGGAGGGAAATGAGAGGGAATTTGGGCATCTTAACAAACTCTTAATTACGTTCTCTATCCTCTGCACGGTGAATTAATGAAACGAATCAAAAAGAGGACGAAGTTAACGAGGACAGTTTTTCAGAAACACACTTCAGCTCCTCAGCAGTGATCTGTGCCACTAGACCAGAGTCAAGAAGTGCTTCTTTGGAGTTAATGTTAACAACATCAATGTTGTCGTATGCGTTGTCCATTTTGTTTTTTTTGTAAACATAACATCGAGTGCAGGAATGAAATGCTGAACCGGCCTTCACCTGCAAAAAAGCAATCAGTTCGACACTTAATGACCACACAGAAAACATAAAAGACTAAAAAGAACGGCTGCAGCGAGGAAAAAAAGACTCAAAACTAATAAAAAGGAACACAAGGACCACAAATACACAAAATGACCACAAATACACACAAGATGACCACAAATACACAACATGACCACAAATACACACACGATGACCACAAATACACACAACATGACCACAAACCAGGGGCGGACTGGCCATCGGGACGTTCGGGACGAATCCCGATGGGCCGGTACTGAAGTGGGCCGGTCGGATAAGTCACTAGCACCCCCCCCGTCCCGTCTCCGTCCCCGTTGACAATTTACTAGCGGTAATTACTTGCGGTACCGAAGTGGGCCGGTCGAGAGTCCCGGACTGATTTGTAGTCCCAAAAACGCCCCTGCCACAAACACACACAAGATGACCACAAATACACACAAGATGACCACAAACACACACAAGACGACCACAAATACACACAAGATGACGACAAACACACACAAGATGACCACACACAAGATGACCACAAACACACACAAGATGACCACAAACACACACAAGATGACCACAAATACACACAAGATGACCACAAATACACACAAAATGACCACAAACACACACAAGATGACCACAAATACCCACAAAATGACCACAAACACACACAAGATGACCACAAATAAACACAAAATGACCACAAACACACACAAGATGACCACAAATAAACACAAAATGACCACAAACACACACAAAATGACCACAAATACACACAAGATGACCACACACAAGATGACCACAAATACACACAAGATGACCACAAACACACACAAAATGACCACACACAAGATGACCACAAATACACACAAGATGACCACAAACACACACAAAATGACCACAAACACACACAAGATGACCACAAACACACACAAGATGACCACAAACACACACAAATGACCACAAATACCCACAAAATGACCACAAACACACACAAAATGACCACAAATACACACAAAATGACCACACACAAGATGACCACAAATACACACAAGATGACTACAAACACACACAAGATGACCACAAACACACACAAGATGACCACAAATACACACAAAATGACCACAAACACACACAAAAATGACCACAAATACACACAAAATGACCACACCCAAGATGATCACAAACACACACAAGATGACCACAAACACACACAAAATGACCACACACAAGATGACCACAAATACACACAAAATGACCACAAATACACACAAGATGACCATAAATACACACAAGATGACCACAAATACACACAGAATGACCACACACAAGATGACCACAAACACACACAAGATGACCACAAACACACACAAAATGACCACAAACACACACAAGATGACCACAAACACACACAAAATGACCACAAATACCGACAAAATGACCACAAACACACACAGAATGACCACATACAAAATGACCACAAACACACACAAAATGACCACAAACACACACAGAATGACCACACACAAAATGACCACAAACACACACAAAATGACCACAAACACACACAAGAGGACCACAAATACACACAAAATGACCACACACAAGATGACCACAAATACCCACAAAATGACCACAAATACACACAAAATGACCACACACAAGATGACCACAAATACACACAAAATGACCACACACAAGATGACCACAAATACCCACAAAATGACCACAAATACACACAAAATGACCACACACAAGATGACCACAAATACACACAAAATGACCACACACAAGATGACCACAAACACACACAAAATGACCACAAATACCCACAAGATGACCACAATAGGACTATAAAGAGAGAACAATTAATTTGTGTTTGCTATTTTTATGTTTGTCTGGTTTGGATGTGTTTTGTGTCTCTTGTTTTGTTGTCATGTTGTCTATTGACAGTCTCTGTAGTCTGTGAGTCTTTTTTTTACAGTGAAACATCTGAAACAGTGACTATAATGAAATGTATTATGTCAACAGATTTGACAGAACTGTATTAGGTTAGTTAAAGCAATAATATAACATTTAAATAGAAAATATGAAGTTCAACTTAATATTATTGCTTTCAACTAACCTAATACAAAAGTGTAACGTAGCATAATTGTACAGTATTGGAGTAAATGTGCTTAGTTACTTTCCATCACTACCAAAGAGACACAAATCAGCCTAAAAAAATACAAAAAACAGCACAAAAAAAGACTTAAGGTGCACTAATAATCAGATGTGGCTAAAGACGCCGCTCTGTTCCTCGTCTTCTCGGAGGAACGAGAGGTTTAATCTGAGGCGAGATCAGAGCGATCGGGAGCAGGAGGAAGAGGAGGGAGGGAAATGAGAAGGAATTTGGGCATCTTAACACACTCTTAATTACGTTCTCTCTCCTCCGCTGGTGGCGGGCGTAAATGGCGGTCCCCGGGGAGCCTCTGATCCACTTTCTGATCTGCAGAATTCACTGCCGAGCCGCTGATCAAAAAGACGGAGCGGCCTAGATGCTTCAAACACATGGGACCTTTTCCAGCGTGGGACTCGGAGCTTGTCATTGAGCGGAAGTTTGGAGGAAAAAAAACTCCCTTTAACGACGGATTTGAAGAGTGTTCAATGCGCCATGAATTGATAATGAGCGTTCATGCAACGTGCTGAAGGCGTTTGTCCCATATATGAGGCAGAATTCATTGGAGATGACCTCCACCCACGTTCTCTCTTTCTAATACACCAGGCGGCGGCACTTTGATGTTCGCCATCAGCTGGATCCCCGGGGAGTTCCTGCTGTAATGAAGCAGGGGCAGAAAGCAACCCGCTGCCAGCAGGAAGTCCCATCAGCCCCGGCAACGAGTGTCTGTGGGGGTCAGGAGGTCACAGACACCGGATCACGACCGCTGACCACCTGCAGCATCATGATCAACATCGGGATGATGAAGATGTGAAGTACACGGAGATAAACGCCCTTTGGGACACACTTTTTTTGATGTTTTTATTTGGAGAAAAACATCATATTATGCTAGATTTGTCGTTTGCTTTGACGCAGATCCATCAGGATCTACAAAGTGACTCCAAAAAACACAAATAAATGCAAAAGACTGACAAAGACTCAAAAAGCACTAGAAAGTCACTCAAAACAACAAGAAAAAACACAAAATGAATACAAAAACGACAATAAAGGGACACAAACGGGATCAGGAGGTCACGGACACCTGGGGGGTATACTACGAAGCAGGATTTTCGCTTAGCCGGATAACTTCAGGGAAAACTCGGGGGTTTCCGGTCCTATGACGCTGGTTCTCTTTTTAGCGGGCTAGATCTCCATGGTAACCTATGCTATGCGGCTAACCTGGTCGGGACCAGGTTAGGTTGCAGGCTAAGAGATCAACTCAGTGAAAGCACCGCCTGCTGACCAATCAGAGCTCAGTGTGCGGAGTTTAAAGCGATCAAGTCATATTACAGGAGAAAGGAAATACAGAAAAGCTGCCGTTGCAGGAAAGACGGCCGCCAAAAAATCACCGACTGTGTGAACGTGAACATTAATAGAATATCACCTCCATCTTCAGAGCAATCTGACTATTATAACATTAGCGTTAAGAAAGCTTACTTAAATATCTGCCACAACATCAGTAAGCGGATCAGAGTAACATTAAAGGTGGGGTAGGTAAGTTTCAGAAACCGGCTCGAGTGCACTAAAATTTAAAAGTACACAGCCGAAAAAAATCCGCCCCTTCCTTCAGACTTCCTTACAGAGCACTTCCTCCAACACACATGAACGCGCAATGCACGCCCAATGACGGCACGCCCAATGAGGGCACGAGATACATTTGTGCGTGCACGAGATGGAAGGCTAACAGACAGGGCGGCAATCCAATCCGTTTAGCCGGCCCAGCTAAACGGATTGGTCGTGCTTTTTACAGTACTACGGCTTCCACAGATGACATTTTTGTATGGATTTTTTGTCAAAGCACTTAAGATATTCATTGCTATCGGGATGTTAAGAGCATTCCATGGAATATAACAAGTGTATCTCGAGCCGGTTTCTCAAACTTACCCCACCTTTAAGTCATGGATGTTTAAAGTTTAACTTCTTCATATGTCTAATATAATAGTTGACTTTTCATTCAGGAAGTATGACGCTGCGTTGTCAGTGCGCTTCTCCATGTTTGTGATTGGTCGAATGCTCCAAATACCACCCCTTTCATGTGAACGCGCACCTAACTAGATAGGACACGACTGGCTTGAGCGATCCACTTGATAACCCGCGTCGTAGTACAGTTTAGCGACAGCGCGTTTGTTTTGGATTAGGCCAGTGGTTCTCAAAGTGGGGGGGCGCCTAATCCCCCCTGGGGGGCGCAGAGGCATGCCAGGGGGGGCGCGAGAGACCAGGAGGAAAAATTGTTATATATAAAAAAAAAAAGATAAAAAAAATCATATTTTGAAAAATTATTGATTCGAAAATAATATGATGCAGTACAGTACTATTACGTCTGTGTGTGTGGAACGAGCCATTTTGTGTGTGCGAGAGAGAGAGAGAGAGAGAGAGAGAGAGGAGAGAGAGAGAGGAGAGAGAGAGAGAGGAGAGAGAGAGAGAGAGAGAGAGAGAGAGAGAGCGCGCACCGGTACCGGAGATCGTTGTTGTTAGCTTCTGGTGCTAGCGAACTACGCTAACGGATATAAGGAGTTTTTTCAACAACAAAGTGGAGGAGAGTCCTCTCCCGTCAGACTGAGAGACTCAGTGAACTAAAGGACTCTCTCAGCGTTATCTCAGTGGGTCTCAAACATTTTGGTCACCATTAATGTAAACAATTATTTACGAGGCACACATTTATATGATCATTGTAGTTATACAAAAATAAGAGAATAAATGAAATACAGCTATGAAATACTATATGACAGTAAAACCAGAATAAAGTTTAAAAGGGTGATTTGTAAAATATCCATAAAGAAAAAGTAAATCTCTTTCCAGGTCTGTTTCAAATGGGTGTTGAGAGATGTATCCATATATCTCCTCATTTTGCTCTCAAAGTGCACCAGATTGATGCTTTTAACTTCAATATTTAAAAATAAATCTTCCCGGGGGAGCTTGCCCTCGGACCCCCCTATGTGAGGTCCACACACCACCTATAAAAATATCACTTTACCCCTGCTTACACCAATATGCTGTGAGCAGATTATTGAGCCTTCATTGTAACTGTCACACTGTGTATTTGCAGTAGAACATTGAACTGTAGCGCCCAGTACATTAATGAGAAACCCTAAAAGTTTGAGCACCCTCTATGAAACGTCAAGCTACCCCACAGCACCCCCAAAAGAAATCTCTGGCGCCGCCACTGAGCCTGACTTGTGTTGGGGGGGCCTGACTTTTTTTTTTATCCAAAGGGGGGGCCTGACAGAAAAAGTTTGAGAACCACTGGATTAGGCCAACTCGCTAACTCAAGCATATCCAGGTTAGGTTGAACCGGCTTCGTAGTACAGCTACGATGATATTTTTATTTAGAGAAAACATACGATTATGCTAGATTTGTCTACTTCCTCATCCCGATGTTGATCACGATGCTGCAGGCGGTCAGCGGTCGTGATCCGAGGCCTGTACTACGTAGCCCTTTAGAACACGTTTTTCTATCAGAATTTGATGTTTTTATTTAGAGAAAACATACGATTATGCTAGATTTGTCGTTTGTTTTGACGCAGATGTCAAAATGGTAAATCAGGAACTACAAAGACTCCAAAAGGTGCAAAAGTACAAAGTGACTCAAAACAACGAAAAAACACGAATTGAATGGAAAAAGACACAGAAGTGCTACAAAGAGACACAACAGGAGGAAATCGGACAGCGGACCACAACCGCTGCTTATTATGCTTAACATCTTGACGAGAAAGAAAATATGCAGGAAGATAATTGTCCATGTTTATATCAGAATTTGATGTTTTTACACCTCCGCTAGATGTATCGCCTGCTTTGACTTAAAACAAGCAGATGTAAAAATAGTCCATCAGGAACTACAAAGTGACTCAGAAACTAAAGACAGAAAATGTGAAGTTCATGAAGATAATCGCCCTTTTTGGAGTATTTTTTTCAAACAGCAGTTTATCAAGAATTATTTTCCGCTTCTTTGCAAAACTACACCGTACAATTGCACGATTTGCATGAACTCGGAAAGGATTGATTAGCAGTCAGAGCGCATGGATTTCAGCGTGTCTCAGTTATATTTCCTGACTTACCTACACACCATGCAGATATCACACACTCGTGCAGAGCGTGCATATCAGCCTGAAACCTTTGTCAGATCACAAAATCCCGGACGCTGTGAAAAACGGGGACGTCTGTGAACTATCTGCGGAGGAACATGGGAAATTAGGGAGGAAAAGAGTGCATTAAGATGCTCTGCTTGTAAATATATATGAGGGGGGGAGAGAGGAAGGGAGAGAGAGGGGGGGTAGGTTTTTTAAGTTGCTGTCACCGGGCTGTCACTGTGTCTGTCAGAACAGATCCATCACGCCTCTGACACGTCGGATTCACATTTGCATGGAGCTCGTCCTTATTATTCATTCAACCTTCCTCCCGCCGAACTAACTAGCATCCGAGAGGCAGATCTCATCCGGCTGCATGATGGAGAGCTGCTACTGCTCTCTGACAGGGCGTGTGTGTGTGTGTGTGTGTGTGTGTGTGTGTGTGTGTGTGTGTGTGTGTGTGTGTGTGTGTGTGTGTGTGTGTGTGTGTGTGTGTGTGTGTGTGTGTGTGTGTGTGTGTGTGTGTGTGTGTGTGTGTGTGTGTGTGTGTGTGTGTGTGTGTGTGTGTGGCCGCCATCTTCCCAGGTGTGCAGCCATCTTGTCAGGTGAGCATCTGATAAATCACTATCAGTGTTTAAAATGTTTTGTTGTGTTGTTCGTGCTTGTATGAGAGGGGATGCAATATTATGTGATGACAACCGTTATTCATCAACTGTTTTAAGATCTTTTTCTGTGTGTGTTTCGTTATGATTATTTGTATTGAGTTGGAAGAATTTAGAATTATGAGTTTTCAAAGCCTCACTTACTCGGTAAAAAAAGCCATTTACTTTTCATTACTTTTTAATCACCTTAATATCAAATATGCAAATAAAGACAAGAGGGAAACAAAAGATTGATATCAAGCTGGTGTATTTTTATTAAACAAATCAGGTATCCTCCTGCATTTGAAAAAGAAGAGGCGCTATTATGCTTTTTGGGTTTTTCCCTTCCCTGTAATTTGCTATATCAGATTTAATGCATGTAAATGGTCTGCAAAGGCTAAAATCCCTGTGTTCCTACTTCCGGAACATAGTGACATCACTACGGAACACTCACGCTTCTATTTGCTACTGCTCCAACACATTGTACATGATAGGCTAAGGGGCGGGACATCTCTGAGCGGTTGACCAATCACAACAGAGACGGCCAGCTAACCAATCAGAGCAGACAGGGCTCTGGTCTCTGACAGAGGGTGAAAAGAGGTGCTGCAGAACAGGCTGTATGAGAAAAATAAAGAGCTTTTTGAACAGCATGGAGACATGTAGAGACACGACATACTGATATACACCTGAACACCAGCAGGACAGGACTCTTTAAAGTAGAGACACTACATACTGATATACACCTGAACATCAGCAGGAGAGGACTCTTTAAAGTAGAGACGCTACATACTGATATACACCTGAACACCAGCAGGACAGGACTCTTTAAAGTAGAGACGCTACATACTGATATACACCTGAACATCAGCAGGAGAGGACTCTTTAAAGTAGAGACGCTACATACTGATATACACCTGAACACCAGCAGGACAGGACTCTTTAAAGTAGAGACACTACATACTGATATACACCTGAACATCAGCAGGAGAGGACTCTTTAAAGTAGAGACACTACTTACTGATATACACCTGAACATCAGCAGGAGAGGACTCTTTAAAGTAGAGACACTACATACTGATATACACCTGCACATCAGCAGGAGAGGACTCTTTAAAGTAGAGACACTACATACTGATATACACCTGAACATCAGCAGGAGAGGACTTTTTAAAGTAGAGACACTACATACTGATATACACCTGAACATCAGCAGGAGAGGACTCTTTAAAGTAGAGACACTACATACTGATATACACCTGAACATCAGCAGGAGAGGACTCTTTAAAGTAGAGACACTACATACTGATATACACCTGAACATCAGCAGGAGAGGACTCTTTAAAGTAGAGACACTACATACTGATATACACCTGAACATCAGCAGGAGAGGACTCTTTAAAGTAGAGACGCTACATACTGATATACACCTGAACACCAGCAGGACAGGACTCTTTAAAGTAGAGACACTACATACTGATATACACCTGAACATCAGCAGGAGAGGACTTTTTAAAGTAGAGACGCTACATACTGATATACACCTGAACACCAGCAGGAAAGGACTCTTAAAGTAGAGACACTACATACTGATATACACCTGAACATCAGCAGGAGAGGACTCTTTAAAGTAGAGACACTACATACTGATATACACCTGAACATCAGCAGGAGAGGACTCTTTAAAGTAGAGACACTACATACTGATATACACCTGCACATCAGCAGGAGAGGACTCTTTAAAGTAGAGACACTACATACTGATATACACCTGAACATCAGCAGGAGAGGACTTTTTAAAGTAGAGACACTACATACTGATATACACCTGAAACATCAGCAGGAGAGGACTCTTTAAAGTAGAGATGCTACATACTGATATACACCTGAACACCAGCAGGACAGGACTCTTTAAAGTAGAGACACTACATACTGATATACACCTGGACATCAGCAGGAGAGGACTCTTTAAACTAGAGACACTACTTACTGATATACACCTGAACATCAGCAGGAGAGGACTCTTTAAAGTAGAGACACTACATACTGATATACACCTGCACATCAGCAGGAGAGGACTCTTTAAAGTAGAGACACTACATACTGATATACACCTGAACATCAGCAGGAGAGGACTTTTTAAAGTAGAGACACTACATACTGATATACACCTGAACATCAGCAGGAGAGGACTCTTTAAAGTAGAGACACTACATACTGATATACACCTGAACATCAGCAGGAGAGGACTCTTTAAAGTAGAGACACTACATACTGATATACACCTGAACATCAGCAGGAGAGGACTCTTTAAAGTAGAGACACTACATACTGATATACACCTGAACATCAGCAGGAGAGGACTCTTTAAAGTAGAGACACTACATACTGATATACACCTGAACATCAGCAGGAGAGGACTCTTTAAAGTAGAGACACTACATACTGATATACACCTGAACATCAGCAGGAGAGGACTCTTTAAAGTAGAGACACTACATACTGATATACACCTGAACATCAGCAGGAGAGGACTCTTTAAAGTAGAGACACTACATACTGATATACACCTGAACATCAGCAGGAGAGGACTCTTTAAAGTAGAGACACTACATACTGATACACACCTGAACATCAGCAGGAGAGGACTCTTTAAAGTAGAGACACTACATACTGATATACACCTGAACATCAGCAGGAGAGGACTCTTTAAAGTAGAGACGCTACATACTGATATACACCTGAACACCAGCAGGACAGGACTCTTTAAAGTAGAGACACTACATACTGATATACACCTGAACATCAGCAGGAGAGGACTTTTTAAAGTAGAGACGCTACATACTGATATACACCTGAACACCAGCAGGAAAGGACTCTTTAAAGTAGAGACACTACATACTGATATACACCTGAACATCAGCAGGAGAGGACTCTTTAAAGTAGAGACACTACTTACTGATATACACCTGAACATCAGCAGGAGAGGACTCTTTAAAGTAGAGACACTACATACTGATATACACCTGCACATCAGCAGGAGAGGACTCTTTAAAGTAGAGACACTACATACTGATATACACCTGAACATCAGCAGGAGAGGACTTTTTAAAGTAGAGACACTACATACTGATATACACCTGAACATCAGCAGGAGAGGACTCTTTAAAGTAGAGACACTACATACTGATATACACCTGAACATCAGCAGGAGAGGACTCTTTAAAGTAGAGACACTACATACTGATATACACCTGAACATCAGCAGGAGAGGACTCTTTAAAGTAGAGATGCTACATACTGATATACACCTGAACACCAGCAGGACAGGACTCTTTAAAGTAGAGACACTACATACTGATATACACCTGGACATCAGCAGGAGAGGACTCTTTAAACTAGAGACACTACTTACTGATATACACCTGAACATCAGCAGGAGAGGACTCTTTAAAGTAGAGACACTACATACTGATATACACCTGCACATCAGCAGGAGAGGACTCTTTAAAGTAGAGACACTACATACTGATATACACCTGAACATCAGCAGGAGAGGACTTTTTAAAGTAGAGACAATACATACTGATATACACCTGAACATCAGCAGGAGAGGACTCTTTAAAGTAGAGACACTACATACTGATATACACCTGAACATCAGCAGGAGAGGACTCTTTAAAGTAGAGACACTACATACTGATATACACCTGAACATCAGCAGGAGAGGACTCTTTAAAGTAGAGACACTACATACTGATATACACCTGAACATCAGCAGGAGAGGACTCTTTAAAGTAGAGACACTACATACTGATATACACCTGAACATCAGCAGGAGAGGACTCTTTAAAGTAGAGACACTACATACTGATATACACCTGAACATCAGCAGGAGAGGACTCTTTAAAGTAGAGACACTACATACTGATATACACCTGAACATCAGCAGGAGAGGACTCTTTAAAGTAGAGACACTACATACTGATATACACCTGAACATCAGCAGGAGAGGACTCTTTAAAGTAGAGACACTACATACTGATATACACCTGAACATCAGCAGGAGAGGACTCTTTAAAGTAGAGACCCTACATACTGATATACACCTGAACATCAGCAGGAGAGGACTCTTTAAAGTAGAGACACTACATACTGACATACACCTGAACATCAGCAGGAGAGGACTCTTTAAAGTAGTTCCCTTAACTTCGAATCGAATGGAAAGTTAGTTTTGAAAGAAAGTATGCATGCAACGAGATGCTGGAAATTCAAGAAAGTAAACGCAAGATTCAAAAATAAATATATACTAGGAACCCAGAGACCTGAGGTGTATCTTCTCTCTAAAGGTAGAACATACATCTGGTGTTTGCAGAGGTGACGTGGCTCTTGTTTGCCCAGTTTGATCTCCACTCCTCTCGCAGCGCTTCCATCATCTGATACGGTGTTTCATTGATCTGTTTTCTCTGCTGCTTGTTTCGGCTTCTCAACGCCGAGTCAACAAGGAGAAAGTCCCAGGGGCAGCGAGGAGAGGCTTGAAGTGGATCGCGGAGTATCCTTAAAGGTCATCAGGTGATGTGTCATCATTAAGGGGAAAGACAACCAGCAACATGTTACTTCAATATATATCTGTGTTGACATTTATTACAGGCTTTTATCTACACTTTGTCTCTTCAATACGAGCGGAAGGGTTTTGTTATTGTAGTGTAAACAGAACCACATTTTAAGGTTGTGATTGGTCAACTGCTTAGAGATGTTCCGACCCTTATGGCGCGTTTCCACTGCAGCGGGTAGCTCGCTTTAAGCGTGCCGAGCCGTGCGGGGCCCGTTTTTGGTTGCGTTTCCACTTGGCCTAGTTTTGGCCCGGGGCTACTTCTTCACCTTTTTTCTGGCCCGACTAAATCGTGGTTCTAGGGCCAGGAACAACCAGGCTGAGTCGGGCTGAGTATGCTAAACTAGAGAGAGAATCGCTGGCAAGGGGGCTACACCTACAACAAGATGAACATATTTGACCGTGATTTAATTGTAATACACGTTTCAAAATGATGCCGAAGTAACAACACACTGATACCGGTTAGTAAAAACCATGAATTAATGCTTTGACAAGTCTGCAGATAGACGGCAGGCGAAAACCCTTTTAAAATGTGTGCTTTCTAAATGTAGCTTGGCTAAGCTAACGTTATATATGCTCCGACCGTCCACACTCACAACAACGGCCTACAGACATAAATAAACCAGCGACTGTATTCACCATGACACAGGCAGTCTGTGGTTTGGACTTGTTTAACTTCTGTCTAGTTTCTGAGCAGATATGAGGAGCTGTGAGCTCTGAGTGCTAACAGCTAACGGCTGTGTTGTTTTTCTGGGGCTCTCATTGAAGATGACGTCACGGCTCCGCCTACACTGCGTTACTATAGTAACTGCCCCAGTTCCTAAACTGTAATGGAAGCGCAGCATTAAAGTGAGCCGGGCCTAATAAGGCCTAACCAAACCGAGCGAGGCCGAGCGAGGCCTGCAGTGGAAACGCGCCATTAGCCTATCACATACAATGTGTTGGAGCGCTAGCCAATAGGAGCGTGAGTGTTCCATAGTGATGTCATTGTGTTCAGGAAGTAAACAAAGGATTCCAAAGGATGCGTTTCAGGCAGGGGGGAGTGTGTGTGAGAGGATTTTAGCCTTTGTAGACCATTTACATGCACACTGTGTGTGTGTGTGTGTGTGTGTGTGTGTGTGTGTGTGTGTGTGTGTGGTGTGTGTGTGTGTGTGTGTGTGTGTGTGTGTGTGTGTGTGTGTGTGTGTGTGTGTGTGTGTGTGTGTGTGTGTGTGTGTGTGTGTGGTGTGTGTGTGTGTGTGTGTGTGTGTGTGTGTGTGTGTGTGTGTGTGTGTGTGTGTGTGTGTGTGTGTGTGTGTGTGTGTGTGTGTGTGTGTGTGTGTGTGTATTGGATGACAGGAATATATCAGAATCTATCAGAGGAATCATCTCCCCATCAAAAACCCTGTCCGCCACACTAGTCTTTATTTTTGGTTGTAAGGGGGTCAGTTCTCTGCAATTCCCAGCGCGTCAGCCACTCATATCAGAGTGTCTCCCTCCACAGAGACGATAGACATCTCATTACACGTTCATGCTGCTCACCGCCGGCCACTCAAAGAGATCTGAACACGGCTTCATTGATCCAGACGTAGAGCCAGGTCCTCCACCTTAATTCATTTCCTGACACGTCACTCCTCGTCAGAGATGGCAAAAGTACACACATCCTTTACTCAAGTAGAAGTACAGATACTCGTGTTTAAAAACATTCTGGTAAAAGTAGAAGTACTGACTAAACTACTAAGTAAAGAAGTATGGGCTTTGAAATGTACTTCAGTAGAAAGTACCCATAGCTAGCAGCTGCTTTAAAGAGTACCTGACCTCCCTTTATATTAATAGAACAATAATGTCATTGTTAGCTAATGAATGTTTCCATGCTGAACAACGGCAACATGACAACGTTTCCATTGGTCCCTCTTCTTTAGAGAAGACCAGGAAGTGATGGATACACGGATCGTGTTCCAACCAATAGGCACGCAGTGACTCTAAAGAATAATGATCACGCCACCAACACACATTCAGACTAAAGGAACCAGCTGTTTGGGAAATGAGAGAAGTAGAAAGTACAGGTATTTGTGTTCAACATGTAAGAAGTAGAAAGTACAGGTATTTGAGTTCAACATGTAAGAAGTAGAAAGTACAGGTATTTGGGTTCAACATGTAAGAAGTAGAAAGTACAGGTATTTGAGTTCAACATGTAGAAGTAGAAAGTACAGGTATTTGAGTTCAACATGTAAGAAGTAGAAAGTACAGGTATTTGAGTTCAACATGTAAGAAGTAGAAAGTACAGGTATTTGAGTTCAACATGTGAGAAGTAGAAAGTACAGGTATTTGAGTTCAACATGTAAGAAGTAGAAAGTACAGGTATTTGAGTTCAACATGTAAGAAGTAGAAAGTACAGGTATTTGAGTTCAACATGTGAGAAGTAGAAAGTACAGGTATTTGAGTTCAACATGTGAGAAGTAGAAAGTACAGGTATTTGAGTTCAACATGTGAGAAGTAGAAAGTACAGGTATTTGAGTTCAACATGTAAGAAGTAGAAAGTACAGGTATTTGAGTTCAACATGTAAGAAGTAGAAAGTACAGGTATTTGAGTTCAACATGTAAGAAGTAGAAAGTACAGGTATTTGAGTTCAACATGTAAGAAGTAGAAAGTACAGGTATTTGAGTTCAACATGTAAGAAGTAGAAAGTACAGGTATTTGAGTTCAACATGTAAGAAGTAGAAAGTACAGGTATTTGAGTTCAACATGTAAGAAGTAGAAAGTACAGGTATTTGAGTTCAACATGTAAGAAGTAGAAAGTACAGGTATTTGGGTTCAACATGTAAGAAGTAGAAAGTACAGGTATTTGAGTTCAACATGTAAGAAGTAGAAAGTACAGCTATTTGAGTTCAACATGTAAGAAGTAGAAAGTACAGGTATTTGAGTTCAACATGTAAGAAGTAGAAAGTACAGGTATTTGAGTTCAACATGTGAGAAGTAGAAAGTACAGGTATTTGAGTTCAACATGTGAGAAGTAGAAAGTACAGGTATTTGAGTTCAACATGTGAGAAGTAGAAAGTACAGGTATTTGAGTTCAACATGTAAGAAGTAGAAAGTACAGGTATTTGAGTTCAACATGTAAGAAGTAGAAAGTACAGGTATTTGAGTTCAACATGTAAGAAGTAGAAAGTACAGGTATTTGAGTTCAACATGTAAGAAGTAGAAAGTACAGGTATTTGAGTTCAACATGTAAGAAGTAGAAAGTACAGGTATTTGAGTTCAACATGTAAGAAGTAGAAAGTACAGGTATTTGAGTTCAACATGTAAGAAGTAGAAAGTACAGGTATTTGAGTTCAACATGTAAGAAGTAGAAAGTACAGGTATTTGGGTTCAACATGTAAGAAGTAGAAAGTACAGGTATTTGAGTTCAACATGTAAGAAGTAGAAAGTACAGCTATTTGAGTTCAACATGTAAGAAGTAGAAAGTACAGGTATTTGAGTTCAACATGTAAGAAGTAGAAAGTACAGGTATTTGAGTTCAACATGTAAGAAGTAGAAAGTACAGGTATTTGAGTTCAACATGTAAGAAGTAGAAAGTACAGGTATTTGAGTTCAACATGTGAGAAGTAGAAAGTACAGGTATTTGAGTTCAACATGTAAGAAGTAGAAAGTACAGGTATTTGGGTTCAACATGTAAGAAGTAGAAAGTACAGGTATTTGAGTTCAACATGTGAGAAGTAGAAAGTACAGGTATTTGAGTTCAACATGTAAGAAGTAGAAAGTACAGGTATTTGAGTTCAACATGTAAGAAGTAGAAAGTACAGGTATTTGAGTTCAACATGTAAGAAGTAGAAAGTACAGGTATTTGAGTTCAACATGTAAGAAGTAGAAAGTACAGGTATTTGAGTTCAACATGTAAGAAGTAGAAAGTACAGGTATTTGAGTTCAACATGTAAGAAGTAGAAAGTACAGGTATTTGAGTTCAACATGTAAGAAGTAGAAAGTACAGGTATTTGAGTTCAACATGTAAGAAGTAGAAAGTACAGGTATTTGAGTTCAACATGTAAGAAGTAGAAAGTACAGGTATTTGGGTTCAACATGTAAGAAGTAGAAAGTACAGGTATTTGAGTCCAACATGTAAGAAGTAGAAAGTACAGGTATTTGAGTTCAACATGTAAGAAGTAGAAAGTACAGGTATTTGAGTTCAACATGTAAGAAGTAGAAAGTACAGGTATTTGAGTTCAACATGTAAGAAGTAGAAAGTACAGGTATTTGCATTCAACATGTAAGAAGTAGAGAGTACAGGTATTTGTGTTCAACATGTAAGAAGTAGAAAGTACAGGTATTTGTATTCAACATGTAAGAAGTAGAAAGTACAGGTATTTGGGTTCAACATGTAAGAAGTAGAAAGTACAGGTATTTGGGTTCAACATGTAAGAAGTAGAAAGTACAGGTATTTGTATTCAGAATGTAAGAAGTAGAAAGTACAGGTATTTGAGTTCAACATGTAAGAAGTAGAAAGTACAGGTATTTGTGTTCAACATGTAAGAAGTGAAAGTAAAAAGTCGTCAGAAAAATAAGTACTGGAGTAAAGTACTGATACCATAAAAATGTACTTAAGTAACAAAGTATTTGTACTACTTCCCACCTCTGCTCCTCGTCAGCCCCTGAAGTCGCATCCTGCGTGTGGGATGTACCTTGGCAATGGGCCTGAAGAGTGTTGAACCTGTAGCTTCATAATAATGTTGTCTTTGTGCTAAGCATCCTCAGTAGTGTGTTTTACGTGTTAGTGTGACAAACTACTGGTAAAGCTGATTTGAGATTTGCATTTATAGCCTAGTTTTACAAGTTACACGATGAGAGTGTTGTGCAAAAGCAATGCTTTGCCAAGGTGCTGTATTTGTTCATTGCAAGCATACTTCTTTGATGTTTGATGTGTTAACGAATTGTCAAATGCATCATTAATTAGTCTTAGCCGACAGTCTGCAGGGATGGAATTCTGTATTTCCAGAACCAAACATATTACATTTATATACGTGGATCTTAGAAAAGCAAAGTCCCTTGAAATGTTGAAAAGCAAATTAAAAACCTATCTTTTTAATATGGCTTTTAATTTGGGTTAACTTTCTATTCTCACTTGTATCATTGTCCATGTTTTAATTGTTTTATTTTAACATATCATCATCACTGTAGATGTTTCATCTTGTTCTGTATTAATTGTAATATTATTTTAATATTGTTTGTATGTTTTCTGTAATGCACTTTGGGCTGCTGTGTGCATGAAAGGTGCTACACAGATAAAGTGTATTATTATTATTATTATTATTATTATTATTATTATTATTATATTAAACTCATGCAAGTCCATTTTCTCTCCAAGTCTGCCACATGTAGCTCGACTTTTATCAAACATTTAAGATATTATGTTAAAATGTACGGCTTGTTGTTTGGCCGCAGTTTGACCCAGTCTGGCGTCTCATGACAGAGTCTCTCTGTCCCCCCCCCGACACTGGAGTCATTATTCCTTGCAGCAGACGGTCATAGGGCCGACATGCAGCGCCCGGGGTGACGCCTGGGGGCTGGACCCTCCTCTGTAGGCGGAGGATCCCCAGAGGAGCAGGTGGTGCCAGGGAACATCTGCAGAGACGGTCCTTACATGCCCCCAAACCCCCCGTCTAACCAAACACTGCGTAATGCAGAGGGACGATGCCAGCCAGGCTCTGAGGGCTTTCTGAAAACGCTCCAGTCACATGTCTGTGCTGCTGCCATGAAATGAGATCATGGTCACAGTTTCATATGAATGTCCCTCTGTTGTAGTTAAGTGGAAATGTTCTAATAGCAGAGCTGATGTTTCTAAAAATGGCTGAATCGTGTTTGTGACTATTTCTGTTCCTTCATGCAGAATTAAACGCTGAAAACATTAAATTATTCACTATTTTTAGACTCACAAGCTCCGTGGCTCTATGGCAATTATTGCAGATGGAAACAGCTCAACAGTTATTGGACGGATCGCAAAGATAAGTATGTGTTCAACTGGTGACGCCTGATTTCTCAAAGGCACTTTTTCAAACATAATCCTGCATTAGTAATTAAGTATTTTCTATCCCTGATTACGTTTGTTTTTATACCTATATGGGATTATATAATCTATTGTATCCTTTGAGAAAGTACAAGTAAACATTTCCATATTTAATTGAATACATGTACATCCACAATGTTCACGATAACAGCAGTTTACGCTGTTAACAATCTGAACACGTTGAAATGTGTTTTTAATGATAACAATATACTTATGTATCTGCAAATACATCGTGTTTTATATCAGTGATGTAATGTATTCTACTTAATCCCATTTAGTCATTACATGATTCTGTATCCCTGAATATGATAATATTAAAATTATTTTAAGCATTTACATATATTTTTAGCGAAGTTTCTTTACGTTCTTCTGCATTCAGATGCTCGATGGGGTTTCATGACCGCTCAGAAATGATGTTGAAGGTGTAACGAGTCCATGGAAACACAGAAATAAAAGGTACACTAAAACATATTCGCCCTGTAATTTCAAAGTCAGGTTTTCACAAAGATTTTAGTACCAGTTTGTATCACAAGACTTTGACCCGTTTTATATTAAAAGCTGAGATTTGTCAGGTTTTAATTCTGAATAAAGTTCTAAATATAACTCAAACACAAAGAAAGCAGAGGTTGGATGAGACTGGAGAACGTTGGTCTACAAACAAATTAACTATTGATTGAATCATTTCCCAAATTCCTTGTGAAACCAAAAGCCTTTCATCTCACCGGCTCAAAGACAATCCAGCATGAAGTCCATTTCAAACTGGAGACAGGATTTCTAGAAGTAGACATTTTCTCAAGCTGATGAGAAATGTGAAAAGTCTACTCCTTGTTATAGTGACATCACTAAGTAACACTATAACACAGTAAAGACCTGAACATCAGCAGGATATGTCCTGTGTAGTTATTTTGAGAATTAAAATATCTAGTAAATTTCGTTGCAACGTTTGCTGGTTGAGCTCGTGTTACATTACATTACATTACGTTACATTTAGAGCCGGGACTCGATTAAAAAAATCAATCTAATTAATTAGAGGCTTTGTAATTAATTAATCGAAATTAATCGCATTTTTAATCAAATATACATATTTGACCTGAGAACAGTGAGAAGCAATGTTCACATGGATGTGACTCCAAGTGGTCGACAGTCGAGTGCAGCCCAGTGAGCCAGGGAGCTGGTTATCCTCTCAGACGTGGACTGACTTATCCTGGCCCTGAAACCAGTCATCTGGTTGAGTGTGGGTTGGGTCAGGGTGTGGTTCCTTGCACTCGGAGTCGGGCTAACGTCCACGCTAGCTGTTTAGACCCTCCAGAAAAACGCGATTCTGCGATCGCAGAAATTACTGCATAATCAGCAAAATGGCGCATATTTTTAAAAAGCCGCATATTTATCAAAAGGCCGCATAATCCCCGCATTTTTCCACACAAAGTTGAGAAAAAAAAAAGTGAACTCGTCTTGATGATGCGCGACGTCATCAGCTCGCGCATCACAGAAGGTAAACAACACCGTAGAGCTCACACGAGAGTTTCTCTTCTAATCTAATCCATCTCATTTACCGACGAACATTTCTGCTAAAGACCGGGCAAAGCAGAAACTATTCTGCACCCCGTGCAACTGTGTTGGAGCATAAGAGAACATCGACGGTGACGACCCACTTTGATTCATTCAAACATTCGAACATGCTTTCTGCTGCTGCGGACAAGAAGGACAAACAACTCTCGTTCACCGAGGCATCGGCCTCCAAAACCCTTTCGAGGGCTACAAGAAACGAAGTGAGTAGCCTACAAGATTGAAGCTGGTCAGATAACGAACGAGTAAATGAAAACAGAATGAGGCGGAGAAGTGTGTGTGTGTGTGTGTGTGTGTGTGTGTGTGTGTGTGTGTGTGTGTGTGTGTGTGTGTGTGTGTGTGTGTGTGTGTGTGTGTGTGTGTGTGTGTGTGTGTGTGTGTGTGTGGGGGTGTGTGTGTGAGAGAGAGAGAGTGTGTGATTAAAATAGCCCAATTGCTTTTACAATAAATAAACATTGAATGTATTTAATTGAATAGTAAAGGGGTTTAACGTTAGTGGCAGGTTGTGTGTGAGAGAGAATAAATAAGACAGCCCAATATTTATTTTTTCCGCATATTTCGCAGCTTCCCGCAATTTCACCGCATAAAATCACAAACCCTGCATGTTTGATCGCATAATCAAGGATTTTAGCCCGCGTTTTTCTGGAGGGTCTAGCTGCTACATGCTTTGCATTTAGGTGATACTTTAGGCTTGATGTGCTGCGGTGATATGCAAATTCTTTTTTGCATAATTTGCACACAACCGTGCTCTTATCGACGCTTCCATCCGTCCGTTTTTTAAAACAAAGTGTCCCATCCACGGGGCCGACCAAAGCGTCTCATCAGCTTGTTCGTTCATGTTTGACTATTGTTCACCGTGGTTTGTTGTTGTTTGAAGTCCCATGCTGAAGTCATGAACGTTAGTTGGTGCCCCAGTATAATCGGTACGCCGGAAACTCATCCAGTGAGAAACGTTCCGCTGTGCAAAAATAAGTGCGATTAAAGTGCGTTAATTGTTTTAACGCGTTCATTTGTGTGTAATTAATTAATCTTAATTAACGCGTTAAAGTCCCGGCCCTAGTTACATTACATTACATTACATTACATGTCACTTATTAGACGCTTTTATCCAAAGCGACTTACATACTCAATACTGTGGGCAATCCCCACTGGAGCACTTCGGGGTGAGGTCTCTCAGGGACACAACGACATGCTGACTGCAGTGGGACTCAAACTTGCTATCCCCTGATTCAAAGTTCAACGCACCAACCCACTGAGCCACAGCCTCCAGACTTGCATGGTCTGATTTAACTGCTAGTGTTATAAATAAAACACTTATTCTTGTAAACACACTCTCAGATGTGGCGTGCGTTGTACGTCACGGTCCACTTTGTAAACCAAGGCGTGTCAATAGAGGATTTCAAGTTGCCTTTTATAATAGTTTTTGTATGCCAATTAAAGCGCTCAACTATCTTCAGATCATAGGAGATGTGTTCCTAATTTCATTTTGACCACTGCACTCCCCCTGTCTACAGACGGTTATGTTTTATATTTGATATACGTCTCAGCAGACTGATTTTGTGTATTTTCCCAAAGCTTTGACATCAGGTATACTCCCAGCTGAACACTGAGTGAATGTCAACTTGTAACATACCAAAATAAAACTTAAACCTGCACCAGTTGAACTCAGGGCACAACGTCTTCTTGCTATCAGCTCAAAACACTTTTCAAAGTTGCTCTAAATTCATTTCCACCATGTCTTAATATCAAATGTGTTTGTTTGTGTTTTGAACCTGACCTCGTCTAGCACCGAGCGAAAACCCTTTCCCAACTTCTCCAACCCTTCAAACGAAACGACACATCCTCCATGTGGCTCCTCGTGATAAATTACAGCATGGGCGAAGTTTTTTTCAATCATAATAACCTGTGAAATATGTAGATGCTGCAGCTGCAGGCCAAAGCAAACACGCTTTATGTCTGCACACATCTTTAGAGAGCGACCGGACCACAGCGACCGTCAGCAGCTTCTCTGCATCTCGATCTCTCCGCAGACTAATTGAAAGAGCCGTGGAATATAGATGAACGCAGGAAGCACGCTGTTCCTTCCTCTTCCTCTCATGCATCTCATCCCTCTTCATCCTCGTATCTCTTCATCTGCCTCTTCAGGTCAGACTGCTCTCTTCTCTCTCTCTTTCCTCCACTCTGCTTGTATCTGTAATTATTCATATTCATCAGGAGTCTAAACAGGTATCAGAAACTTGGCGAGAAAATGTAGTCAATTAGAATCAGACTTCTATATCTTTTTATTGTATATTTAAAAAAGTAAGAAAGAAATACAACGAATTGTCAGTAAAAAAAGTCGGGGTTCTGAGAAGAAAAGTCGTAGATTTGACAAAAAAACGATAAAACCGAGAAAGAAAGTTGGAATTTTGACGAAAATATAGATTAAAGTCAGAATTCCGATTTGTCTGTATATTCCTACAACATGGAGTCTCCCTCGTCCAGACAAAAGACAGATTGTTTCTCCTTCCTTCGTCCAAAACTGTGAAAAACATGTATTACTCCTTTCGACCTCGACACAGACGCGCATTCAAAGATCCATCCTTCGTTCTTGCCTAAAATAAATACACAATAAAAGCCGTAGTACGTATAAAATGTACAGGTGAGTATTTTGCATTTTATTTCTGTACAGGCCTTTCGTTTTCTCTCCAGATCAACCCCGACATATCCTGTAGTAAAAGTTTACAACCTAATGGAGTGACAACCTGTGGCTGTAAGGGAAGGTGCTTTTGGTTCCACTTCACACACACACACACACACACACACACACACACACACACACACACACACACACACACACACACACACACACACACACACACACACACACACACACACACACACACACACACACACACACACACACACACACACACACACACACACACACACACACAATGTAGACTTCCTGCCTCTGGTTCACACCCGGCTTGCAGCTCAAGGTTAGCCGGCCTGCAGGGGCTCACTCAGCTCCAGGAAAATGTCTCACAGCACTTTCACCTCATGACTGCTTCATATACACACACACACACACACACACACACACACACACACACACACACACACACACACACACACACACACACACACACACACACACACACACACACACACACACACACACACACACACACGTACACACACACACACACACACACACACACAACCTGCATGATCATTTGATATGCTTATCTGTATAAACTAATGTTCTGTGTGTGTGTGTGTGTGTGTGTGTGTGTGTGTGTGTGTGTGTGTGTGTGTGTGTGTGTGTGTGTGTGTGTGTGTGTGTGTGTGTGTGTGTGTGTGTGTGTGTGTGTGTGTGTGTGTGTGTGTGTGTAATGGAAAAAAGCTTGTTTGTGTGTTTGTGTGCGAGTTGATCCCACTGAAAGTCACCATTATACTCCCACGCGCTCAAATATCCCTCAATGTCTCGTACCCCCTACCGGCTCACACCCCCGCACGCCGCTCTGAACACACTCGGGTTGTTGCTGTGTTGCTCTGATTTGCAGGGATGTGCAGCGGGGTAACGGCCATCTTAATAGAGCGCTGGAAGCTTCAAGGTTCAGCTGCTGATCTGAGGCACAGCGGCGCGTCTGTGACGACAACTTTCTGAGGTTCATCGGAAAGTCAGTACGACCATCAATCAGTGTTTTCCCACAAATACTGACACGCATAACAGTTCCAGACTCTCCCTTGGAAAGTGTGTGGAAAAAACCATGAAAGATATTTACACGTTGTTCCAACTTTCTACCTCATTGCATTTTTCGATTATAAAATCTGCATATATGTACTTTTTAGTATAATGCGTCTATTATAGTGTATTCAATGTGTATATATATATGCCTGTGATTTGACTGAGTGTGTGTGTATGTTCTCTTGCTTTTTAAATACTATGTGTGTGTCTGTGGCGTTTATAATACATTTGCATCCACCTCTATTTGTATGTAAGTTAGTGTGTGTATATCTTCTTGCTTTTTAGCCATTCGTTTGTGTGTCCTTGGCTTTTTTTGTGTCTGCATCCACGTGTGTGTGTGTGTGTGTGTGTGTGTGTGTGTGTGTGTGTGTGTGTGTGTGTGTGTGTGTGTGTGTGTGTGTGTGTGTGTGTCATAGTTGTTTACCTGTATGTGTGTATTTGGTGGCTTTTATTGGAGTCTTTTATGTTTGTGTGTGAGTAATGTATAGTCTCTTGCTTTTTAACAATATATGTGTGTGTATTTGTGGCTTATTTCGGTCTGTCCACTTTCCTTGAAGTATCTGTTCGTGTGTGTGTGTGTGTGTGTGTGCGTGCGTGCGTGCGTGCGTGGGTGCGTGCGTGTGTGTGTGTGTGTGTGTGTGTGTCATAGTTGTTTACCTGTATGTGTGTATTTGGTGGCTTTTATTGGAGTCTTTTATGTTTGTGTGTGAGTAATGTATAGTCTCTTGCTTTTTAACAATATATGTGTGTGTATTTGTGGCTTATTTCGGTCTGTCCACTTTCCTTGAAGTATCTGTTCGTGTGTGTGTGTGTGTGTGTGTGTGTGTGTGTGTGTGTGTGTGTGTGTGTGTGCGTGCGTGCGTGCGTGCGTGCTTGCGTGTGTGTGTGTGTGTGTGCGCGTGTGTGTGTGTTGCAGGAGGCAGCAAATCACCTCTGCGCCGCCGCTGCCTCTCACTCTGTGTTCTGTGATAGATCCTGACAAGCTGCCGTCTGAATTATTGATTCTCTGATCTGAAAGTTTGATGCTTAGCCTGAGGGCTGGATTAACCTGCCGACAGCCCCACACACACACACACAAACACACACATGCATATTCATACACACGTATGAGCGTGCTGCAGACAGTGGTCGGGGTGGAGCTGCAGTTCACACGCTAACTCCCACACACACATATGAGCTGGAGGATGTTCTCTTCATTTGTCCTCCTGACCCCCTGAATGGATGTGGGTGGGTGCGTCTCCTGGTGGGGCTTTATTCAGAGCATCATGGGACTCTGGATGAAGACAACGCTCCCTGGTGTTGCGCCTCCTTCAGGCTGCTCACCTTTTCGGGGAAGAACATGGATAATTGATCAGAAATAAGACATAATGGTGGGATTGATAAAGCTGGAGTTACTGGTGGTGTGCAGGGAGGCTAAAAGCTACAGTGTGGAAATGGCAATTCAATTATTCTCCTCCAACAATGCAACATATTTGATAAAATACAAAAATACAAAATACAAAATGGTGCAAAAAGTCTACACGTCAATAGAATATGGGATATGTACAAGAACAGAATATGAAATTAAATAATGTAAATTAAGACAAAATGAAATACGGTATATTGCGGTGAATACATACACACGTAGAAAACTCTTACGGCCCGTCCACACTACAGCTTCGACAGCTCTGCCCATTCACTTTGAATGGGGTAACGTCACGTTGCCTCGCTTTTCGCCGAACTGAATTGTGGGTAGCAGAGCGGTCCGTCTCCGGCGTCAGAAGTTGAATGTTCAACTTCTGACGCCGGAGACGCCGGAGTAGCCAGCGCCAGCCAATCAAATCCCGTTTCTGAAAATCTGACAGCTGAAGCCGTAGCCAATCAAACCGCGTCTAAGCTGGGAGAGATATCCCGCCGTTCATTTCTATATTTCAAAAAAAGTCGGAGGAGAAACTAACTATCGCCGTAGCAATCACCCGGTTTTGTATGACCAGACCCTCTTCACCTACCGGGATACAAACCGGAGGAACCAGGCATGGAGGGAGGTGGCAGAGGCAGTGGGGGAAACTGGTAGGTTTTCGCCTGTTTGGGGAGTTTATTTATATATATATATATATATATATATATATATATATATATATATATATATATATATATTGCTCCCATAAAATCCCATAACATTTTTATTTTTATGTCGGGGGCGGGAGATTCATGTGATTGGTTGTTGGTCGCGTTGCTCGAATCAAATCCCCAAGCTTCAGACACGCCCAGCTCCAAGCTTTTTTTGAAGCTGTAGTGTGGACGCTCCGTTAGAGGAAGCCTATTCTTCTGGACAAGATGACATTGACTTTGTTCTAGAAGTCCTCTTCATAGTCCTTCAATGTATAAGTCTCTCCATCTTAAAGGAAATGATTGCAAAGGATGAAAATGTTTTGCTAGAGCTAGAAGTGGGAAGTAGCTGAGTACAAATACTTCGTTAGAGCACTGAAGTACATTTTTCTGGGATCAGTACTTTACAAATACCTGTACTTTCTACTTCTTACATTTTGAACTCAAATACCTGTACTTTCTACTTCTTACATGTTGAACACAAATACCTGTACTTTCTACTTCTTACATGTTGAACACAAATACCTGTACTTTCTACTTCTTACATGTTGAACACAAATACCTGTACTTTCTACTTCTTACATGTTGAACACAAATACCTGTACTTTCTACTTCTTACATGTTGAACACAAATACCTGTACTTTCTACTTCTTACATTCTGAACACAAATACCTGTACTTTCTACTTCTTACATGTTGAACACAAATACCTGTACTTTCTACTTCTCACATGTTGAACTCAAATACCTGTACTTTCTACTTCTTACATGTTGAACACAAATACCTGTACTTTCTACTTCTTACATGTTGAACTCAAATACCTGTACTTTCTACTTCTTACATGTTGAACTCAAATACCTGTACTTTCTACTTCTTACATGTTGAACTCAAATACCTGTACTTTCTACTTCTTACATGTTGAACACAAATACCTGTACTTTCTACTTCTCACATGTTGAACCCAAATACCTGTACTTTCTACTTCTTACATGTTGAACACAAATACCTGTACTTTCTACTTCTTACATGTTGAACTCAAATACCTGTACTTTCTACTTCTTACATGTTGAACTCAAATACCTGTACTTTCTACTTCTCACATGTTGAACCCAAATACCTGTACTTTCTACTTCTCACATGTTGAACTCAAATACCTGTACTTTCTACTTCTTACATGTTGAACCCAAATACCTGTACTTTCTACTTCTTACATGTTGAACCCAAATACCTGTACTTTCTACTTCTCACATGTTGAACTCAAATACCTGTACTTTCTACTTCTCACATGTTGAACTCAAATACCTGTACTTTCTACTTCTTACATGTTGAACTCAAATACCTGTACTTTCTACTTCTCTCATTTCCCAAACAGCTGGTTCCTTTAGTCTGAATGTGTGTTTGGTGCGTGGTCATTATTCTTTAGAGTCACTGCGTGCCTATTGATTGGAACACGATCCGTGTATCCATCACTTCCTGGTCTTCTCTAAAGAAGAGGGACCAATGGAAACGTTGTCATGTTGCCGTTGTTCACCATGGAAACATTCATTAGCTAACAATGACATTATTGTTCTATTAATATAAAGGGAGGTCAGGTACTCTTTAAAGCAGCTGCTAGGTATGGGTACTTTTTACTTAAGTACATTTCAAAGCCACTTTACTTTTAATTGAGTAAAGAAGTTTAGTCAGTACTTCTACTTTTACCAGAGTATTTTTAAACACGAGTATCTATACTTCTACTTGACTAAAGGATGTGTGTACTTCTGCCCTCTCTGGCTAGAGCTAGCTCACATGGAGGGAGAACCTGTGTCTGTTATGTTAGCTCAACACTCCTCCTTAGGGAAGTGACCTGGACTATAAGAGACGTGGACATGAAGGTATACACACATCTTGACCTCACTCACGTCCCTGGTGAGGACATGAAAACCTCGATCCAGAAAAGGATCATATGGTGGATGGATTGGAGCATAATATTAGTTCAAATTAACACAATATTGAAAGTAGATGAGCTTCAGATGAGAGCAAGGTCAAGCAGCAACACAAACACTGCTGGAGTGAGGAAGAGCATTCAAGGTCTCACATGTTCACATCACCTCATCTGTCTTCCTGTTTCAATCACTGACAGGTTTAAATTCATTCTTCCCCCTTTCAGAAATGTGGGATTGCACCACACCCTGCTGTGACATCCCGTCTCGTTCCACAAGTTGTCATTTTTTATATTAATGTAACGGCTGAGTGATTTCTTACAAATGAAGGCTTCCAGTGTCTCCTGTTAGCGCATTTAAAAAGAAACCACGCAGGATCAGACGACAGATGCAGGGATGTTGCAGTAAAGTCATTACAGCCTTGCTGTGAGGAATTGCGGTATCTCCTTCTCCTTCTTTCTGTTTGTCCGTCTTCCTGGCTGGGCGTGGTCGACCTACTTTCCGTTTTCCGCCAACTCACCTCCGCTCCTGTTTCTCATCATCACTGATTACCACCACTCACCTGCTGCAGCTTCAAACTCCGGTTCGATCATCAGACTTCGCCAGTTCTTCGTATACTCACAGTGAAACTCCACATTCCGTCCTGCCTGCCACGTCCAGCCCAACCTGCGTCTCAGCCCTGCTCCACGTTCTCCCCACTCTGTTCAGACTTTGCTTTGTCCCCTGCCTGGTTTTTTTGTGGACTTATTAAATCCAGTCTTTTTGACACTTCACCTCAGTCTCCGTCCCAGTGTTCTCGCATAGCGGGTTCAAGTTTTGTGTCTCTTTACGAGGAGCTTAACACTTGTTAAGAAGGGCCATAAAGCAATGCTCTTCATCACACAGCAGTGCGGTCTGTATTGTTAAAATGTGAGTGGCTTTATTTATCGACAGTAAGGTGAAAGTAAAATAAAGCTAAAATGAATGTTTGAAAAGTTAGCTAAAAGTAATGGTAAAATAATTGTAAAAGTATGTTGAAATAAGTAAAGTGTTTAAAGGTCACCTATCATGCTATCTTTAGGCAATAGCATAGGCCTCAGATATATACAAATATATAAAAAACATGTCTATGAAGTGTTTTGCTCAAAATACCAAACAGATCACCCGTTCTAGCCATGCCTCGTATCCCTCTGCTTCACTTCCTGTTTCAAAAGTGCTGATTTTGGGGTATAAAGCTTTAAAAAATGATAAAAAAGGAGGGGTCTGAGCTCATGCGGGACCCGGCAGCTACCGTCTAAACTAAATGCTGCCGTGATGAAACGCCATATCATGGATTATCAAGGATCTGAAACAGTCTGGAGCTCAAAGGCTTTCTCTCTTGCCGGTTATACCACAAGGTGAGTTCCTTTCTACTTCCTGCTTCTTCACACACATGCTCTCCAGTACAGGTTAGCTCTGAGTGTTAGCGATGCTAACGTAAACACCGACCATATTACGTCCAAAACAGTCGGGCATGGTTTCTGATAGCAACGTTTCTGATTGGGCCGTGGGTCCACATTTCAGATATTACGTCATATCGGACGCAAATCTGGATCAGCTCCGTTGTAGCCCCGTTTTTAAAAGAGAGGAAAAGAGAGAGGGTTTTATGTTCTGACGCTGCGTGAGTTCCCCGAGGCACCGGGGACACGTGTTGATGTATAAAAGACATCACAAAGTGCATTTTGCATGATTTTTTAAATGGTTCAATCGTTAGCTAAAAGTAATGGTTAAATAGTTTAGAAAGTAAGTTGAAAGAAGTAGATGGTTTAAATAGTTAGCTTATTGTCGTGGTAAAATTGGTTAGTAAATGTTGTTAACTCCTCGTTTCACAAAGGACACAAAAACCGTCCTCCTGAGTAAAAGTCCTGTGTTTGTTTGGACTGTCCTGACCCCATAGTTACATCATATTTCATATACATGTTTTTGTGATGAAGGTCAAAACACAACAAGGACTATTTGCTAACTTTCTTGTCTATTACCATGACTTTTAGCCTACTGTTTAAACTATTGAGAAATAGTTATGCGTATTCCTCCATGATAACTATTAGCTAACTATTTAATCATTACTTTTAGCTAACTATTGCGATCAATATTGCAACCTTATTATGAAGGTCAAAACACAACTTTTCAAAGAATACAACATTTCAGAAAATATAATTTGTACAAAAACAACATATTTGTATACAAAGTCCTTTCATAATTCAGAGAAAACATGCAGTATTGCAGTTTTGCATACTTGTAATCAGATAATGGATTATTTAAGCATCTGCTCTCACCGCTCAGTATAAACCCGTCTCTGTTATTTCCCTCCCAAACACACACATTCAGTGCACACACACTTTGCCTGAAGGATTTTAATTTGAGATGCACACTCCAGTGTCATAGTGAATGATATTAAAAGTCGTATCATGAATAAATCAGGAGACAGAGGACTCACCTCAGCTCTGTGACAGAAAAGCAAAGAGAAACAGCAGCGAGAGGAGGAGACAGCGAGGAGGAGACAGCGAGGAAAAGACGATAAATAAAACCACACCTTTTAACAATACAGACTGCACTGCTGTGTGATGAAGAGCATTGCTTTATGGCGCTTCGTAACAAGGCTGTAATTACTTTACTGCGACATACTTTCATCTGTCATCTGATCCCGCCACTGTGTGTTTTAACCATCAAGCTAGCACTCTCAACTGTTTAAGCCAAACCATGATAATGCAAATACCGGCTTTGGGAGTAACGGTTTACATCTAAAAAGACAACGTAATCAGGATACAGAAAAAAGGTAATTGTATTTGATTACACAATTACATTTCCTTTCTTAGGTTAAATTGTTACACTTAAGTAAAAAACATCTTATTGTTACCTATATTGTTTTTATTCGCAATGCATTTGACATGAAACTAGTTATTGTAACAGATTACATTTTTAAAGTTACCCTCTAAACCACATGTGTCAAACTCGAGGCCCGGGGGCCAAATCAGGCCCGTGGTGGATTTAATTTCGGCCCGCAGGATAATTTGTAATTCCTATTAGATCTGGCCCGCCGGCATATTGCACCTTCCCTCCATCCTGAGGGTCTCCTCCGCTCAGAGCCTGAGCCCAAACATTGATGACCTTGCTCCCGAGATGAGATGCCAAGTATCTGAACTAGCATCACAGAGCAGCAACCTGAGTTCAATGGATGCTTCCTTCTGCACTTTCTCTCTCACGACAGCAGGGCATGTTGGTTTTCTCTTTGAGGGAAATAGTTTTGTTGAAGCTGTTGTTGGCCTGTGGGAAAATGTACTCATAAGAAATGACTCTGGAAAAGCTGCAGATAGAGCCATAAGAAATGAATGCAACTGATTATTTAATGTTTAATGTTGTTTTTATAGGCAATAATTTAAGCTTTGTTAGTTCCAGGTGCAATAAGTTCATTTCAATACGTGTTGCATTAAACATTGAACCAGTCCGGCCCTCCACTAGCACCCATTTCTTTGTTTTGGCCCACTGTGTATTAGAGTTTGACGCCCCTGCTCTGAACCCTGTGCAGATATTTAGGAACATATTTTTGCAGGAAACAGGAATTGACAGCTATATGCAATGTTGGAGTTCTCGCTCAACCCCACAGAGTGACTTTCCTTTGTGAGCCTATGGTAATGTGGCATCTCAACAATTAGCCAGGTGTAATTGAGAGCGGTGCATGTTTGTCACTGGAAATTGCAGTGATGGAAAGACACGCCGTTGGAGAGTGTGAGTGGGTGTGAACCACATTGAGCGCGCTTCCATGTTTGTTTCTGCGTTTTAATGTGCGCTATAAGCTTTGATGGAACATTACCAGTTTGTTCATGAGCGAATGTCAACATATGTGGGTGGAAAGGTGTGCTTGTGAAGAGCTTTCTCTGTTTAAATGTGTGGGCGGAGATTTTTGTATGTGTTTATCAGTATATTGGAGAATTTGTCAGGAGCATTTGAAAGTGACAAAGAAGGGGGGAAAAGCGAAATGAAGACTTAACGACGGCGGTGTGTTACACCTCGATTGTGTCTCCTATGCACGCTGCCTCCTATACATTTGTGTTTTCTCAATGATAACCTGATCTGTTCCCGCTGATTGCAATCTGCTTGTTTTCACCTCACACCTGATCCTATAGCTTCCCAGCGCTGTAAACTGCTGTTTTTAATTCTCCTGTTCACAGTTTCACAAAGAAAGTTACTTGTGAAATGCAATTTTACATTTACAAATGACACTCCCACACTAATGATACAGTGGTTTGGCAGGGGGGAGCATACTTCTGCCGATGCCAGCAGGAGGTTGGAAATATTTCAGCTTGACTAATCTTAAAAACAGTAAATAAAATTCAATTCCAAATATTCAGAAAACTGTAAAACCTGGATGTTGCGGTTTCAATTATTAGCTAAATGTAGTTAGCAACAGTGTACTACTATTACACAGTTAACAAATAGAGGTTAACACAACAATATGTGACTGCATTAAACACCAAAAAGGGAGTAAAGATAAATACAGTGTCCATGACAACATTTTAATGTAATCTGAATAAAGTATACAATAGTGCAAAGAGTAGGGAAATGAATAATACATGGGTATCAGGTTACTCTTCATACATGCAGTGAGTTGTTATGTTGAGTATATTTCTGTTTTGAAGGCATTATGCAGCATGCCAAGATGTTATCATGGCATTGATAATTAACTTTAAACTGGTTTGGATGATGTCGAAAACATTTCAGTTAAAATCCTAAGGTTAGGGTTAGGGTTATGGTTAGGGTAAGCTAGAGGTAATGGATAAGGGTAGACAGAGTTAGCTCAAAGTACTGGTTAAATGGCTGGTAATGTTAGCTACAATTATGGTGAAGAGGTTTAGAAAGTAAGTTGAAAGTAATGGTTAAAAAGTTAGCTTAAAGTTATGGTCAAATAGTTAAAATAGCCAAGTTAGCGTAAAGTTGTTGTTATAAACAGTCAGCTAAAAGTATTGGTTAAGTAGTTAAATAGCGTAGTATGTGTAAAGTAATGGTTAAACAGTTAGCTAAAAGTATTGGTTAACTAGCTAGCTAAATGTAAAGGTTATCGTAGAGGAATAAGGCATTCAAACGATTTATAAATAGTTGAAATAATGGGCTAAAGGTAAGATTTGAATGGTTGAGAAAGTCAGCGTTTACCAAAACATGACCATTCAGTTGAACAATAAAACAATAGCCCCCTTTAAGTAATCAACAATGTTAAATAACGTGCAGTTAAAAATCTGTCTTATGGTGAACTTCAGACACACACTCACTGAAGAATCACTGCTTCATCGTCATTGTAATCTTAAAGGATCTCTGTCGTTATGTGCTCGACTACCTGGCCCCTCGCTTACCCATAATGCCGTATTGCTCCACGATAACAAATACCCCATGGACAATAGCGAGGGACGACAAAGGATGAAGATGAAGAGGAGGGTGCATGTTGAGCCTCAGAGCGAGGGCATGGCTCAGCTGGATCGTCCCCTCGATGCTCGCTGCTGTTTTGATGTGGAGGACTCGGAGTGGGCTTGGTTTTTAATGTTATGCAACTTTGAAGATGGAGTGTTTGAAGTTATGCATGAGTTGGACTCATTTCCAGCTTCTTCTTGATTTGTTTTTGTTGTTTTTTTACCATCTCTTTCTTCTCATCCAGCTTTTTTTTTCGTACTGCGAGCGGCACAAGTTAAGTGTTTGAAGTGAAGGAATGTTTCAAGGGTATCTGCTGAAACGCCCATTGTGGTGATGCTCTGTGTTAGCGCCTTAATTGTGTCTCTTAAGTAATGGTTGCTACTATATTTCCTCATTTCCTCCCTTCTCTCTACAGAATCTATACCATCCTTATTGTCACATGTTTCCTTGGGCTTTTTTTACACCAATAGATGAAAGAACTTGTCGGAGTTTGAATTAAGGTCAATAGAAGGTTACAGGTTAAAGAAAATACTCTCTGAAGGGTTTTATAGGAAGGACTTTCAACCCGTATCAAGTTAATTTGTCACTTAATGTGAGTTTATCCAACTTTAACGTAAATATGACAAACCTTTTTCCAATCTGATCCACTCAGGAGCTTTTCTCCATACTAAATATGCTATGTAAAGAAGTGGCTAATGCTAGCAATATTCTGTGAAAAGTGAAATAATATGTACATTTTGGATTTGCTGGAAAATGTACCAGCTTCTTGGGCTACACTTTTCCAAAAAGTTTCATGTCAATATAATGGAACACTAGCTTCTGTAATCCTGCAGAGTCACACCATTCAAAATCACAAGAAAGAGCTGAAAGACACCAAAACAATACAGGTCAAGGAAGCTACAGTATGATAACGATTTTGAAATGTAATTTTTATTTCACATTTTATATGAAATAACAAACCTTATCCCAATCTAAGAAACTCAGGAGCTTTTCTCCCTCTTGCAATATTTTTGTGAAAGTAAAAAAGAATGTGTTTCTTGTTATGATCAAGCCCCCAGGAAGTGCGCCGGACTCTGATGAAAATATTCGTTGTGTCCAAACGGCGGTACTACAACTTCCGTATCAGTCCGTAACATCACTGGGCCAAGAAAGACTAACATCGGGAAAGAGACGTCCGTAAATCAGAGGATACTTTTTTTGTAACTAAATAAACTACCCATTATGAACTATTGTATAGCCCTTATTAGAATCATTAGGTATTTAAAGTTGTAAAATGCACTAAAAGCCGAATCTAGATTTCTAGTCTCCATTCATTCTAGTGAGCATGGGAGTGAGTGGGAGCTCCGGGGGCGGGGCTTAAGGGCGCATGCTCTGTGAGCGCATATACGGGTTCTTCTGCTCTGGCAGCCAGGCATGATCTGTGATGTTTCGCTGTCTCAAAAGTTGGGCCATTTTGTCCTCATGCGCCAATGAGCAGCTCTCATAGGAAAGAACGAGACCCGCCTCCCACGCTGTATCCAGTTCTTCTAGAGTGGCGAAGTCACGCCCATCTACTTCCGCCCCATGGGACCTTATTTCTGAAAAATTATATATTGAAGTCACTGGAGAGAGAAAACGTATCTTTCGATCCCGTTTGAATTGTGCCATGAATTACACATATGACGTTTGTCAATCTTAAAACATATTTTCCATATCAAAAAAATCACAGTTTGTCTTAAAACTGTTGAAATATAAGACTATGAAAAATACGCAACAAGAAAGACTACAAATCCCAGAGTACATTAACGTTACACATTACACTCGTGTTACTCACTGAAACCTTGTATAGCCGGTCCCGCATGCTGGCTCTTACGGAAACCGACTAACTCCCCTTTCGTGTATGTACAGCTCTCAACACGCCCAGACTTGTAGTGATTTTCACCTCTTTTAATACTTTTCACTTCATTCTGAAAGAAAGAGGTGAAATGTGCCAACGTGACGGCCATCTTGGTGTTGGTGACGTATGCAAGACTAGAGTTGTAGTTCATTGAGCGCTTCTGTTACTTCACAGTTTTACGACAACATTTTTTTTTTTGACTTGCAAAATTATCTTTTAAATTGACAAACATCATATGTGTAACTCGTTGCACAATTCAAACGGGATCAAAAGATAATCTTTCTCTCTCCATTGACTTCAATACATACTTTTTCAGAAATAAGGTCCCATGGAGCTGCCCGGATCGGGAGGGACTTCGCCTCTCTATTATACATCCATGGTTGTGATCTGCTTCAAAATGTCCTCTTACTACAACCTTCCTCCAAGTGTTATGTAAACTAAATGGTACAAACGTTTCTGCCATCCTGCAACAACAACAAAAACGAAAAAGATGCTCCTTTCAAGACATCGAGTGAATGTGTCATTTAACATGAGTCCATGCGACTTTTGATGAAATAAAACAAACCTTTTCCCAATCTAATAAACGTTGAAGTCTTGGTGCTAGCTTAGTCTGCCATATAGCAAGTAGCTCAAAGCGGCTAATGTTAGCATTGTTTTGGTTAAAAGTGAAAATTAAAACGTGTTATATTTGAATCAGTCATATTTTGACTGCGAGTGCGACACCCTTCGACCATGTATATTAATTGAAAACAAGTTTAAGTGTATATCGTAGAAGTAGAGAGATGCACGGGTATATATCTATTGATCGATGTGAGGATTTACTGTGTGACATTCAATCAAATCTCCACCACGCCAGTCTCTTAAAAAACAAAGCCAACATGTTTTTGATCCGGCCCCGTCAGAAAAGGCTCATTTAAAAAAGGAAGTGCAATGAATATAATATCTCTTCATGATACAAGGTCTATTGTCATTCTGCTCCAGTTTCCTCCCGATAAACAACAGCAGCAGCTCAGCTCCTCTATTCCTTCACTCTGCCTCTTGTCAAAAAGACAAATGACACAAATCCTTCCTCTTAAAGAACGCTGCAGCCCATTCTCGATCGTAGAGCACTGTTCAATATTTAGGATTAGACCTAGACAGCGATAAAGGAGGAACCATTATCCAGAGGTGGGAAGTAACTAAGTACATTTACTCAAGTACTGTACTTAAGTTTCCCGTATTCTAGCTCCCTATCAGATCGGCCCCCGATTTACTGCTTTAAACATACTTTTATTCAACAGCGTTTGACTCCTTATCTGGTTGATGGTGCCTATATGTGTCTATGTATTTGTTTATGTATGCATATGAGCTGTCTGTATTCATGTTTACGCCAGTGTTTATCTTATTTATTTATGTTATTAAAGGTTGTATTGGCTACCTGCTATCTTTAAATAATTTCCCTAATTGGGATCAACAAAGTACCTATCTATCTATCGATCGATCTAGCAGTCTATCGATCTAGCGAGCGAGCGAGCTGAGCTGAGCGAGCGAGCGAGCCAGCGAGCGAGCGAGCGAGCCAGCGAGCGAGCGAGCGAGCCAGCAGCGAGCCAGCGCAGCCAGCGAGAGCGAGCCAGCGAGAGCCAGCGAGCGAGCGAGCGAGCGAGCGAGCGAGCGAGCGAGCGAGCGAGCCAGCGAGCGAGCGAGCGAGCCAGCGAGCGAGCGAGCGAGCCAGCGAGCGAGCGAGGAGCGAGCCAGCGAGCGAGCGAGCGAGCCAGCGAGCGAGCGAGCGAGCCAGCGAGCGAGCCAGCGAGCCAGCCAGCGAGAGCGAGCCAGCGAGAGCCAGCCAGAGAGAGCGAGCGAGCGAGCGAGCGAGAGAGAGAGGCGAGCGAGCGAGAGAGAGAGAGAGAGAGCCAGCGAGAGCGAGCCAGCGAGAGCGAGCGAGCGAGAGAGCGAGCCAGCCAGCCAGCCAGCCAGCGAGCGAGCGAGCGAGCGAGCCAGCCAGCCGGCGAGGCAGCGAGCGAGCGAGAGAGAGAGAGAGCGAGCGAGCCAGCGAGCCGGCGAGCGAGCCAGCGAGCGAGCGAGAGAGAGAGAGAGAGAGAGCGAGCGAGCGAGCCAGCGAGCGGGCGAGAGAGAGAGAGAGAGAGAGCGAGCGAGCCAGCGAGAGCGAGCCAGAGAGAGCCAGCGAGCAAGCGAGCGAGAGAGCGAGCGAGAGAGCGAGCGAGCGAGCGAGCGAGCGAGCGAGCGAGAGAGCGAGAGCGAGCGAGCGAGCGAGCGAGCGATAGAGCGAGAGCGAGATAGCGAGCTAGCCAGCGAGCGAGCGAGCGAGAGAGCGAGAGCTAGCGAGCGAGCGAGCTATATATATATCTATATCTATATATCTATATCTATCTATCTATCTATATATCTATCTATCTATCTATCTATCCATCTATCTATCTATCTATCCATCATAAATATGCTTTTTGTGACACTTAAACTTGATTGGTCTCCCATCTTTGTTGCAGAGCCGGGCTGTAACTTAATATTATTGTTTTCAACTAACATAATACAGTTTTGTTGTGTTTTTTATTTGACATAACACATTTAATTAAAGTCAACGTTTGAGGTTTTCCAGTGTATTTCCATTTAGTGCTACTTTATTTACTCCCTTACATTTTGGAACATGTATTGTACTTTCTACGACATGTTTACACTCATAGTTACCAGCTACTGTTTACATATAAAACACATTACATTTGTATAAGTTGTAATGCAGTACGCTACTACCAATATAAAATAAATACCAAATGCTCTTAATATAGAAAAGAAGAATTTTTAAATGTTTTTCTTCAAAGAAAGAAGGAAAGAAGGAATCGTTTAATATGCCATGCAACTATAATACTTATAATACTTTCAAAACAGCCATGGTGCATAATGGGTACTGTTGATTCTTTAACCTCTTAAGCCCTGAGCCTGCTTTTCAGGTTTCAGGCTCGAAAATTCCACTAACACAACAAAGACTATATCTTCACTTCTAAAAGGGGTAAATTAATAATCTTTTCTCTCAAAGCAAGGTTACATCTGTGAGTTGGATGTAGCATAATCAATATAGATGTTTTTATTTTAAAGTAAATTCAGATGGAACACAGTAAAAACATGTAAATTATAATGTCCGCCTAAAAAAGTGAAAACCACCCTTGAATGATGGGCTAGTAGACTAAAAGCTTTAGGAATCCAAACTATAACATATAATAAGTACCCTGTATCAAGATTGATGCAAAACAAGTGAAATTTGACCTTTTTAGAGAGGTTTAGAAAAATTAAGTCCAAGCGGACTCACCTCTGGGTAATTTGGGAATCAAAAAAAGATATAGGCCTACTCTGTTATCCTCTGAGCCTCTGAATTAGCCCTGAGCGAAAAATGCTAACCTATTACTGCACCGAAAATCACTCCTAGCTCCCTTATTACTTATCCTAGCTCCACATCCAACACATTGTGTATGATCGTAAAGACACAGAATCTAACGGTGCCCACCTCAACACTGAAAGATACAAACTCGCGACGTTATCAACAAAATCGTACATCAAAACAAGTGGCGCTAGCGCTAATGCGCTAGGCTAACATGGCTCACCTTCCTCTTTGTCTGGTCTAAACTGGTCTTCAATGGCATTAAAACGATAACAGCGATGATGTAGTTAATCCATAGGTTAATATCCAATGGGGCTGTGTCCCCTTTGAAATGTTCTGATAATCTATAAGCAATAAAACTGCAATTCCGTTATCTGCTGTCCGCTCTGTGCTCCATGCGCTCTGGGTCCTGCAAGTCCTGCTTCCTTACGTAGTAAACAATAAGTAAAGTCTGCTTCGTAATGTACTTAAGCTGGCTGGCATTCTTTATACTTTACGCAGGACCATATCTCTGGAACCCATTGGTCGATTTGGGTGATTTACACCTTTTTCTTAACCATTACATCCAATAGAATCGATGGGCAGTTACCAAATCCACGTAAACATTACCATTGCGGACGTAATAGAGAAGCAAACGAAACATATCTGAAAGTACAAGCCTGGACGGCAAAACTTTATACCCAGTATATTGCCATAAATATGATGATGGATTATCAGTAAAAATGTCTACGTGGCACAAAGACATTGTATTAACCTTGAGCAGCATTTTTATTCCGTTGAACACAACTTTTGATCACAAATCAAAAAAGGTAAGACGTAATTATTGTATTATTTTTGAAACCGGATGTTGTTTACTTTCTCTTTTCTGGCTGATAGCTCCAGGAATTCGAGGTCGTACAGTGATGACATTACATGTGTGGAATCTGTGGAGTCTCAGCTTTAAATCGTATATCTTGTTTGTGCAGTTAAGATAGTAATAAGGGCATTTCTACCGTGAGTTCTACCGTGAGTCGCTCAATGCTAATTCAAAGGCTTGGTATTACTCTTGTGTTTTTTTTAGCTAACAATTGTTCTTATTGTCAGTTAGCGGAGTTTCTTACCTTTAAAAGGGTATGAAACATTAATAGTCTCATAAATGTTAAGAAGCCTTGAGACATAGTCTCGTAAAAAACGGTGGGAGGGGTCCACTGGGGGGACCTTCGGGTTTAAGAGGTTAAGTATATTCTGCTGGCAATACTTCTATACTTCTACTTTAGTAACATTTTGAATTCAGGACTTTCACTTGTAATGAAGTATTTTCAGTCCATTGTATTTCTACTTTTACTTCAGTAAAGGATCCTGGACGTACTTCTTCCACCACTGCCTTTATCCCATTGTCGTGTGAAGCCGGAGAGAGCGCTCTGGATCTCTGTGATGTGCACTTTTAATGAGGCCCATTAAATCAAGTGGCAGTTCCACACAAGGAAAAGTTGGTTGGTGTTTAATAGTTTCACCGCAAGCTTACATAAGCCCCTTTAATTCGGCGCTCGGGCGCTCTTTTCCGGGCAGCGCCGGGAGACTGATCGCTCGCTCCGCCGAGAGTCACGCAACAGCAATTAGCCGTCCTCTGGAGTCTTAATTAGGCAGCCACGTCGACCTGAAGACGAGTGCGTGAGAAGACCACACGTCGGTCAACAGCTAAACAAAAATAGATGACAAAATAGAAGCTCCAATTAATTACAGACTCCAAATGAGCATCCAAGTAGCAGCAGACCTTGAGAGGGGAGAGGAATGAAGTCCGCGTAAACTCACACTGGAGTGAAAGCGGGTTTATTCCTCCTCTGTTACATCATCATGAAGACACCAAAACATTACGCTTCTTACTCACGAGTAATGTAATATACTTTTAAATGTGGGCCATGAGGTTATGCAATAGGTCACCATTGTCAGTATGTGCGTCTGTGTATTGTGTTTGTTCAAACAGTATATGAGTGATGATTAGCCAATCACCAACCAAGGTAACCCCCCCCCCTTATCACCTGAATCTCCTCCTGAGAATAGAATAGATTGGGAGGGGTGAAACCCTCTTTAATGGTCACACATGCAGAGCCCACAGCACACACAGTGAAATGTGGCCTCTGCATTTAACCCATCCTAGTACCAGGCGTCTAGTACCAGGAGCAGAGGGCAGCTATTGCACAGTGCCCGGGGAGCAAGGGGATTGTCCGGTGCCTTGCTCAAGGGCACCACGGCAGGGCCCAGGAGGTGAACTGGGACCCCTCCAAGTAGCAGTCCACACTCCATTTTTAAGTCTGGTCGGGGACTCGAACCGGCGCCCCTACGGCACACAGTCCGAGCCCCTACTGACTGAGCCACTGCCTAGAGCACCATTAGGCGCGTTTAGTTCCAATATAGTTCAGAAATGTCGCGTTCACACCAAAAAAATCCGGAACTAGAACTTAGTTCATGAGAACCTTTTCACCCCCTTTTCCGTCCCTGCTAGAGAGCAAGTACTTTCGTGGGAGAAAAAGGTTCCTGTGTCTGATTGGCTGGGCGGATTGCAAACCACGCCCCGTAAAACTCCCAAAAGTGTTGTGATGCCGCCATTTTATTATCCTTGCATTAGCATTATTAGCATTAGCATTAGCCCAGCGCAGAAACGCAGAGAGACTAATTTATGGCAACACAAAAGAAAACATGGGAGCGGTGGAGACGAGGAGGTGTCGGCGTTCTGGCGATTTATTCGGAAGGCTTCAGTAGAAGCTGCTGGGAGTCCCAGCAGCTCAGACAGAGAATCAGCACTTTGGAAACAGGACTGAAACAGAGGGGATTATGGGTAATGCTGCAATGATCTGTTTGGTGTTTGGAGCCAAACAATTCAGAGACATGTTCTGTATATATCTGAGAGCTATAATATATTGATGAAAAATAATTTAATCTGGGACATTCAATGTTTATTATGTTTCCTTACGGAGACAATAAAGTATATCGTACAAGTCAAGGAATCTATTAAATAAATGTGGGAATGTAGTTTGTATTCCATTGTGTTTTGGAGTGTTTTAGGCAGGGAGAAATGCCTTCAAGCATCGGGCTCACTTGAGAGACGAACACTTATCGAGCCCTCAGGGCAAACGGATCTGAGTGATCTCCGATTTGCACGCTATATGTTCTTTAATTAGCTCGCGACAGTCTGCAAGGCTATTGTCTCCGCTAGCTTATCCTTCATTTGGTTAATTGGCTTTCTGTGCATTTGTGTTTGGAGGAAGAAGTATTCAGATGCTTTACTTAAAGGTACCAATACTTTAGTGTTAAAAATACTTACAAGTAAAAGTCCTGCATTCAAAGTCTTACTTAAGTGGAAGTTCAAGAGTATTATGAGCAAAATGTACTTAAAGTATGAAAAGCAAAAGTAATTGTAATTGTGTTTATAATCATACTTATATATTTGTGACAGGTCTAGATAATATTGTTGCATCAAGTAGCATCTTACTGTTGTGCACAAACAAGTCTGGTGGATTTATTTAAATAAAGCATCCTTGTTTCTTATTGGTTGACCGAGGTGAAGGACGATAGACCACCTCCCAGATTCGTTGTCATAACCCTTGTTCACATACGTTCCCCTTGTTCGCTTCACTAGATTGACCGACGCATTATATTTCATGCAACATATGCTACTACAACACTTCCCTGTGTGTCTGTGTGTGTGTGTGTGTGTGTGTGTGTGTGTGTGTGTGTGTGTGTGTGTGTGTGTGTGTGTGTGTGTGTGTGTGTGTGTGTGTGTGTGTGTGTGTGTGTGTGTGTGTGTGTGTGTGTGTGTGTGTGTGTGTGTGTGTGTGTGTGTGTGTGTGTGTGTGTGTGTGTGTGTGTGTGTGTGTGTGTGTGTGTGTGTGTGTACCTGCTTTTGTTCCACCTCTTTTCCACCGTGAAGGGCAGGTGCTGCCATGGTGATGAGAAACGGCATCGGAGAGAGGATGACAAAAGACAATTGCCATGGTGACAGCGTACAAAAGCTTTTGTCATTCGTGCACAGTGACGACGGTGATGATTCCTGTAAACCACGCCGATGAGAATCAGCGTTCAGGTGCCAGTAGCGGTTTTTGGGGATGATTGTTATGACAACATCACGGCGGCAGAGAGGCCCGATGCCCACAGCCAGAGCTTCTGTATCAGATTACAGCAGACGGCAGCCTCTCGTTAACTTTAATGAGATAAAGACATGCCCTGCTCTTTGTCTGGGCAGTCTGTGTAATGTGTGTGTAAGAAGAATGCTGAACCTCAACACAACACGAACTGAAATAATGTCACGTTTAAGCGCAGCATGTCAAATGGGACCAGTAGTCGTGTGTATCGCCTCTGATTCTTCTGCATGTGTACCGCTGGCTTATTTGCAAATGAGCAACGCTTTTTGCTTCTGCAGTCCTTGACAGCTGACATTGCTTCTTTGCATGCATGTGAAATGTGTGTGAGTTTATCTTTGCATGTATCTATTTGTGTGTGTGTGTGTGTGTGTGTGTGTGTGTGTGTGTGTGTGTGTGTGTGTGTGTGTGTGTGTGTGTGTGTGTGTGTGTGTGTGTGTGTGTGTGTGTGTGTGTGTGTGTGTGTGTGTGTGTGTGTGTGTGTGTGTGTGTGTGTGTGTGTGTGTGTGTGTGTGTGTGTGTGTGTGTGTGAGGCTGGGCGCCATGCCAGCCTCTAAGTGACAGAACCCCCTCTCGTTGGCGCATCTTTGTCTCAGAGACTAATGGCACAGAGAAAATCAATTACCGCCATAACGTTGGTGATCTGCCAGAGCTGCTGGGTGCTGAGAGAGAAGAAGCCATTCCCATGCAGCAGCCTCCTCCTCCTCCTCCTCCTCCTCCTCCTCCTCCTCCTCCTCCTCCTCCTCCTCCCTTTCCTCACATCAACCAATGGCCATTTGGAGACGAAGACATGTCATCTCGCTTCCCGTCATCGCACCGCAGGGAGATGGCACCCATTCCCGACACTCCCCAGAAGCCACAGTCACACCCCGTCCTCAGAGGAAGAGGAGGACACCCTGCGGCCTGCAGACATACTGTAGCTCCACTCCACTTCTACTAGTTGCAATCTGAAGCATTCCATTTGCTCCTGGTTTCTTCAATACGCCGGCCAACGGGTGCAAACGTGCTACGACGGCCCAAAACATTCAGCTTCAGAAACGATGCAAATATAAAAACATAAATGTTCCAAAACACATGCAGATAGAGAAACATGTTCACTAACTTAAGGAAACATGTGCAGCGTTTACTAAAAGCACTGAATAAAGGAAACACCGCAAGAATCTCAAAAATCAACGGAAACCAGGGGACACTAAAACGTGACGCACACAGCTGGGACCGGTCACTTTTTACTGATTCTACTTGTTTGACTTTGTTTTTGCGCTGTATTGCACATTGTATCTACTGTATACTTTTCTATATAATATTAAAATAAAGTTGTTAAATACTAAGCCTATATTGCTTTTTATTTCTTGAAGGTTAAAGTAGATTAAATATTTTCCCTTTTCTTATTAAACCTAAATGTTGTGCGATAAGTTTTTTTGCAGAAATTTAAATTGTGTTGCAGGCATTTGATCAAACTCATACATGTTCATCGAGCGCCTATGTAGAATCAGTTCTGTGTTAAACAAAAGGGAACGCCATTGGTCAAATACATACCAAACTACATTACACAATAACAAAAAATGACTTCCTGTTCTGAGTTTTTGAAGTTAGTTGAAAGACGGTTGCTTGGGTCGTCTCCCTTTAAACACACCTGCTTCAAAACCACAAGCATTTGAAGTAGAAAGTCTCCTCTGCACACCGCATCGGTTTATTATGGGAGCTGTTCGGCAGCATAACAGCATGAGCAGCCACATGAAAAGCTGGTGGCGGTGGTTACAGAGTACATAAGCGGTCTCTACACGCCGACTGTCGAATTTTAAAGGGCCGCGGAAAGAGAACAAGTCCCTTTGTACGGCCTGCTTTCTGAAGCCTAGCCACCAGAAAACGAACATCGTCTCAGCCCTGATCTCGCACGCTGAGCTTTTCAAATTATCCATCGAACAGGATCAGATTGTCTGGCTTCAAACGCGCTGATGAGGAGGAGGAGGAAGAGGAAGAGGAGGGTTATAGGCAGAGAAAGAGAGGTGGACGGGGGCATCTGACTAACTCATCTTCAGCGTAGAGGAGCGTCTGTGGTAGGAGAAGGAAAAGAGATGTCTTCTGCTCTTACAGGAAATAGCTTTTATATATACAAAAAAAGAAAGAAACAGTGGCCTGGCTTTGAAAGCTGTCTCGTCTAGACGTGGTAAACGGGCGACATTTGAAGTGTTGCCAAATAAAAGATGAGCTGTTACTCAAAGGCCTCTTCACTCTCTTTATCTCGCCTCAGTCTCTCCTGCCTCTGAAGTCTTTCTAACAGTCGCTGACGGCACCTGTTTTCAGGAGGAGGAACAGAAAAGTTTGAATAGACGACATAAAGATACTCCATATGGTATTGTTTTCATCGAGCTAAACTTTTGGCTACATCTTTGATAAGTGGTCAGAAAGGCATCTGATGGAAGAAGAAAAAACCTCTGCAACACAAGCTTTTTTACTTGTTCTAAAACATTTCTATGGTAATTCCGTATTAAATGTTAAGGGGAGACACTAAAGGTCAATAGGGTAAAAACTGTAATTAATCAATATCACAATGAAACTCCCCAAGTCCATTTCTTACATTAAAGCAATTGTTTTTCGTATTACAAGTTTTCTAACATTGCATATTTAAATAGGCAAAGGAGCAGGGGCGGACTGGCCATCTGTGGAATCTGGGGAACCACAGAACGGCCGGTCGTCAAGTACCGTTGACGGCCGGCACCGCCCTTACTTTATTATGAACGGCCTCATTGAAGTTGCGCCGACAGAGATCCGCCGTGTCCGCAGCGAGGCTTCCCCCCCGTTGACAGTTCACTAGCACCCCCCCCCCCCCCTCGTTGACAATGTACCCGCCCCTGCAAATGAGGCAGTATTCCATCAAGTTGGTGTTCATTTCCAAAAATATCGTGAAACGAAATCTGCACCTTGCAACAAGCAAAATAGCCCAAAATTAACCAGTGCGTTGATGTTTGCCACTAGTGTCTCTCCGTATTTGTTTGTCTTGTAACCATAGTTACAGTTATTGTTTGTTTTAGTATCTGCGTTTTGCATTCAGAATAAGTTCTGTGGCTTTCTTTGAAAAGCAGAAGAAGATATCTGGGTCTGTTTTTATCCAAGGACTCCGATTATAAGACTGGCCAAAAATGCATCTGTTGACCTCTTGGGAGTGACCAGGAAATGATGTTCAGTCAGCGATATTCAGTGAGGGCTACAGCTGTTAGACGTATTATTAACTTATCTTCTGGTTCTGAGTCGAAGTTTCAAGACTTTTAAATTCAAATTGCTAATAAGACACCCTCCGAAACCTTGGCTCCAGGTAGCACCACTGCCTGGTTTCTGGATCTGTGGTGATTTGAAGCAGGCTATGTTGGGTTTGTATCCAAAGCTCTTTTGATCCGGATGCAAGCTAGCAGTTCTGCAAGACTTGAGGAACCAGATATGAGAACAAACGTCAAAGAACTTAGTGCACAGTTTCGGTTTCTAACGTTTTTTAGGAAGATTTTAAGTCTTGAGGTTCTTTTTCCCCCTCATTCGTTCATAATTCAATGGGAATTGGGTCTTTTTGCAACCGATGACGTCAAGGACTGACACAGAAGTTGTAGTACCACCGTTTCGCCACTATGATCAATTGCTTCAACGTCCCGGGCACATGTTGCTGTTTTTAACTTACTTTAAATTGAATTAAAAGCCAGCACCTTCATATTTCCCTGTCGCTGTTTCCTGTTACTATATTGCAGCTCCATCCACCAAACTTCCCTCCACATCGCTCCCTGTTAACTTGTGATAAAAACGTTGCACGTAATCGTCTGAGCATGATCTGCAGGCCGCAGGGTGGAGAGTGTGTGGCGAGGCAGGAATGTGTTTGGCCCAAAGACTCATCGCCGAGATTCCCCAGTCAGTTTAATCGGTGGTTGATCATCACGAGCGCTGGTATGAGCTGCAGATTGATGAGGTGGGTGACCGCTGGTTGAATCACGTAAGATCGCAGGTTTCTGTGGGCGACAGCGTCCTCATTCCCCCTCAGAACGGACTGTCAGGACAGTATTTTAAGGCTGTGGTTGAGGATCCCGATAGTGTGAGACGGCTGTGTGTTCATCACTCGTTAGGCAGCTTCGTCTCGCACACACACGCCATAAACACAGAGTACCGGCATTCCTGCCCACATGCGTGTTGTCTTGCATTCACTCGCACCACACACACTGATCCAGCTGTAACGATGGAGAGTTCCCGCCCTCCTCTAACTCTGCAGGGGACGGACAT